>NC_135662.1:78501428-78774106 GCF_964188315.1 Podarcis muralis | reverse complement strand
GTCCGGCCGGCGGTGGCCTGAGGAGGAGGAGGAGAGGGGGGCGGGGAGAGGAAGCAAGCACAACAAACAATCGGGCTGACAAGAGGCGGACGCAGCAGAGAGAAAAGCAAGCAAGCAAGCAGCCCCTCCTCTCCCCCCCCGCCCGCGAAAAAAGGAGAATTGGGGAGGGAATTAAAGGCATCACACAGCGCTCGGCTGACCTCTCCCTGGGGTTCCTCCCCAATGCCTCCAGGATTAAGCGCCTGGTCTTCCATAAGCTGCTAAAATAGTCTTTTGCTCGTGGGGGTGGGGAACATAATGCCAGGACCGTTTCTCACTAGTGGAACTCGTTTTCTGATGCATTGCACAAATCTGCTTTCCTTGCACAAGTGTGCTTTTTAAAAAATTGCTCCCTTAAATACCAGGACCGTTTCTCATTAGTAGAACACGTTTTCAGATGCATTGCACAATTTTGCTTTCCTTGCACAAGTCTACTTTTTTTTTTTTAAGAGCTCCCTGAAAAGCTGACTCGTGTCTACTCGGAAGCAAACGCCGCTATGATCACGCATAGCATTGCAGTCTTAGCCAAGCGCCTAAAGGCGATAGGATGGCGTTTGCCTTTTAAAGTGACCCACGTTCCATCATTTTCCCCCCCGCCGTCCAAGCGTGGGGAAAAAAAGCAAGCCAAAATTGCTCTTGGGCATACTTTGGGTCATGGGAAATCAATAGCGCCCTCAGCTTCCAAGAAACACCTTCGCAATTGTCAGGAGTGATGGTGTCTTATCTACACCAGCCTTCAAAGCAATTCAGTTTCCCCCAGGGAATCCTGGGACTTGGAGTCCACTGGGGCTCCGTTTGAGGGAGAGTGATTAGCACCTTCAGCAAACGGCATCTCCCAGGTGGAAGGCAGCTCAGAGTGTTAAATTGGTGTAAAAACAATGTCAAGGTGTGGATAAGCGGCAGATCGCCTTATCCAAGGAACTGAGCCAGCATCTAAGCAGGCAAGTAGGAGAGAGTGGAGCCATGCTGGCATAGTAGACACAAGAGTACTGTCTGCAATTTGAATACAGCATCTCTTATTTCCAAGCCTCCAGAGCTGGAAAGGTCCCTTTGGAATGATTTAAGACTATGTGCAAGAACCTAATTGTTAGCTTGCAAGAACTCTGTGATATGTAATCACAGGAGCGGCCCAAGTCATTTTGCTGCCTGAGGCAAAGGAAAAGAGGGTGCATTCCCCATTCTGTGCACAAACTCTGACTAGACTGGTAGTTTACTCTTGCTTCAGCACCGGTGATGGAGCAGTCATCTACTGTACCCTAGGGCAACAAACTAGCTTAGGGGCTGCAGGGCAGAACACAAGGCACACAATTCAAAACCCTGTTCTACTCTTCAGAATTTGCTGCCTGAGGCAGCTGCTTCACTCTGCCTCATGGCTATGTGTGCTATATCATAATAATTTATTATTTATACCCCGCCCATTTGGCTGGGTTTTCCCAGCCACTCTGGGCGGCTTCCAGCAGAATATTAAAAAACAATGATTCATCAAATGTTAAAAGCTTCCCTAAACAGGGCTGCCTTCAAATATCTTCTAAAAGTCCAATAATTGCTTATTTCTTTGACATCTGATAGGAGGGCGTTCCACAGGGCAGGCGCCACTACCGAGAAGACCCTCTGCCTGCTAAGGTTAACATCAGATTTATTTTTATTGCTGTGAAAAACGCAATAAAGATTTTAAATATTTAAAAAGAAAAAGGTATTTGGGACTCTACTTCTTTTTGTGACGTGTCTCGGGATGTAAGTGGCCACCAGACTTTGCATCTCATCCAAGCTTGGGGCAGGCTTTGTTGGTTTTTAAGTTTCGTTGCAGGGAAGTCGCTACGATGTACTAAATGCCCCCGCAACATTTGTTGTGACACTTAGAGAAGGCATCACAGGGGTTACTGTTCCCTTCCGTTTTGTTGCTAAAAATGGCACGTTGAAGTACTTAGCTCATAAAATGGCCAAACAGACAATCTACCTGTGAATAGTAAAGGTAAAGGGACCCCTGACCATTAGGTCCAGTAGCGGACGACTCTGGGGTTGTGGCGCACATCTCGCTCTATAGGCCGAGGAGCCGGCATTTGTCTGCAGACAGCTTCCGGGTCACATGGCCAGCATGACTAAGCCAGAGCAGTGCACGGAAACACCGTTTACCTTCCCGCCGGAGCGGTACCCATTTATCTACTTGTACTGGTGTGCTTTCAAACTGCTAGGTTGGCAGGAGCAGGGACTGAGCAACGGGAGCTCACCCTGTCGCAGGGATTCGAACTGCCGACCTTCTGATCGGCAAGTCCTAGGCTCTGTGGTTTAACCCACAGCACCACCCTCGTCCCTACCTGTGAATAGGTCTCCTCAAAATTTAGAGCCTCCACCTTCTAACTGAAAATGAATTGATTTAGTTAAAATCATTTGGTGAGGGGAAATGCCTTTCTCATATTGGAAATGAAATTGGCTAGACCCTCTGTTGCTTGGGAGAGGAGAGGGTGATGCTCCTCACTTTTCTTTTCAATGTCACAGAAGGCACAGAAGGAGAACTGAGGCATGCCCTCATCCGTATTTCTCTGCCAATATTGGGATACCTGGAATTCTAAGGTCTTATATATATAAATCATAAATTTACAAGGCAAACGCATACATAAGTATATAAACCACGTGTCTGAAATAGTACAGGAGAGCAATCCTGAAGCCATTTTGACTCTTCCAGTAAACTCATATATACTCTCTAGTGAAGAAGGAAATGGGAAAACCTCCTCATTGTCTCTTTGCTCACAAAACCTGTCTTAAGGGCATATCTGTGTATGAATAGGGTAAGCCTGTGACCTGGATTCAGGAACTAAGTATTTAGCATCTCAAAAGGAATGGCCAGGCTGGCCAGGTAAAGCAATTAGTGACCATTATCAGTATCCTGCCAGACAGGATTTCTGTTGTAGACTGCCCACTGTGATGTCTTTCTGCTGTAGCCCAACTCCTGTGATGTATGTATGATGTTTTAAGGGGTGTTCTTGAGCTACAGGGTGGGCAATTTCAAAAGCATATATAAGGGCTTGCGTACCATTGTTCGGGGTTCCTCCTCCCTCCTGCGATGTGGTGAGTGAGGACCCTGTTGCAACAGTTAATAAAGACCAGGCTTACTAGCTGCTTTGCTTCTCAATATTCTCTGGTTGGCCTCTGTTATCTCCTACCAATAGAGAACCTACGTAAGGACTCTATATAGGCTCATGCATACCCCATAAGGGAAAGGGAGCAGTTTTTTCTTATAATACTGTCATTGTATAATCAGGTTAAGAAATTCACTACCACACAACTTGGGGATGGCTTTAGCAAGGATTAGGCAAATTCATGTAGGATAGGTTATCAGTGGTTATTAGCCATGATAATTAAATTGAACCACCACATTCAGATGATGCACATCTTTGTGTGCCAGGTGGAGTGATGAACAGGGTTTGGCCAACTTATGTGGCTTGCTGCTATTGGAAATAGAATATTAGACCATTGCATGTTTCTGCTGCGGGGCGGGGGAAGGGTTGCTATTATAATTGCTCTATAAGAGCCAGTGTGGTGTAGTGGTTAAGAGCGGTGGTCTCGTAATCTGGGGACCCGGGTTCGCGTCTCCGCTCCTCCACATGCAGCTGCTGGGTGACCTTGGGCCAGTCACACTTCTTTGAAGTCTCTCAGCCCCACTCACCTCACAGAGTATTTGTTGTGGGGGAGGAAGGGAAAGGAGAATGTTAGCCGCTTTGAGACTCCTGAAGAGGAGTGAAAGACGGGATATCAAATCCAAACTCCTCCTCCTCTTTTCCTTATGTACCATATTTTTCGCCCTATAGGACGCACCGGCCCATAGGATGCACCTAGTTTTCAAGGGGAGAAATCAAGGGAAAAAATATGATTCCCCCCCCCCCGCAGCTCTGGGAGCAGCGGACAGGCTGCACGCAGCCTGTGCGCTACTCCAAGACCTTCTCCCTGCTTTTGCAGGAGGTGGCGGAATTCCCCCACCTCCCGCAAAAGCCCACAGGAGCCGCGCACGACTCCTGCGGGCTTTACGACCAGGAGGGAGAAGGGACTGAAACGGCCAGTCAGTCCCTCCTCCCTCCTCGGGGAAAAGCCCCCAAGAGCGGCACGCTCTTCAAAGGGTGTGTGGCTCCTGCGGGCTTTTCTATGAGGTGGGGGAATTCCCCCACCTCCTAGAAAAGCCTGCAGAAGCCGCGGAGCCCCTTTAAAGAGCGCATGGCTTTTGCCTGCTTTTGCGGGAGGTGGGGGAATTCCCCCATCTCCCGCAAAAGCCCACAGGAGCGAGAAGGGACGGACTCCGCCAGTCAGTCCCTTCTCCCTCCACCGCCAGCCTCAAAGCCGGGTTGGAGAGTAGCGGGAAGGTGTCGCACGCCTCCCCGCTGCCCCCCATCCTCTGGGGCTGGCGATGGGGGAAGCGCTGCTTTCCCTCACCGCCAGCCTCAAAGCCGGGTTGGAGCTGGGTTGGAGAGTAGCGGCAAGGCGTCGCACGCCTTCCCGCTGCCCCCCATCCTCTGGGGCTGGCGATGGGGGAAGCGCTGCTTTCCCCCACTGCCAGCCTCAAAGAGCAGACTCTCCTGGCTTCAGCGGAAGCAACGCGAAGCCTCCGGAGCGCCGTTGCTATCCCTGAAGCCAAGGAGCCTGCATTCGCCCCATAGGACGCACACACATTTCCCCTTCATTTTTGGAGGGGGAAAAGTGCGTCTTATAGGGCGAAAAATACGGTACATTATTTCATCTGCCTTTGCTTGGCCAACAGTGCAATCCTTTTTTTAAAAACAACAACAGCAACAAAACAAAACCCCAAAAACAAGTATTCTAGACTGAAAGCAATATGGAAGAGCACCCACAAATCAAAAGAAATGTGACAAGGAAAGCTGTTGTGGGCACACTGTAAATCAAACCACTCCTTGGCAGTTGTCATTGTGGATGAGAGGATTCAACTTCAACTCACAGAATTGGAGGGAGATTTTCTGTCCACTGGAAATAAATTATACTGTGAAAACAGGAGCGTATGGAAGATGGGGAGGGGGGCGTATTCCAAAAAGTGATAGTCCTTGTGGATGGCTATCCATTTCTGCATTTTGTGACAATGTGCACGCCCTACCCTTTGAGAGCAATCTCTTTCTCACACACAAATTCTTGCAGCTGTCTCTTCCTGAGTGCAACCCAGTTACTTATTTATTTACAAGACATACCAGAAAATGAGGGTGGGGTGGAGTTGTGGTAGAGGTGGGCCCTTCCTCGGGATCCAGCCCAGGTATAAATTTGCATACAATTGAAAACAGCAGATTGTTCAGCACATCTGCACAGGAGGTCTTAGATCTTCCTGCCAGTTATGCAGTGCTGTGCGAAGTTTTGCCTAAACCTTGTAATTTAAAAGAAAAAGAGGAGGGAGGAGAGAAAGAAAATCCTCAACAGATGCTCCCTATTAAAAATTTCAATTATGTGCCTGAGCCCCTTCTGGAACAGCAAAGAATAGAATGTACCTCTTATCTCCCAACAAAGACTGCATTCCAGTTTTTATCGGGGATCTTAGGCTCAAGAGATCATCTGTGGCTGTTAATCTGGTAACATTAAAATCCTCTAATAACAGCATGCTGGAGTGAGAGATAGCTGAGGACTCTGTTGAAAGGCGCACTCTGATTTCAGATACATTTCCATATCCCTGCCTGCCCTTTGCCTTTTTCTTTCTTGATCAGGCAGAAGATTTATCTGAAACATTAAAGAATGTCCCAAATGCAAGAAGTTGGAACTGTAGTATGAGTTATTCAAACCAAAGTTTGAATAACTCAAGCATTGCATTTTTAGTTCCAGTCACAACAAAAGCGGGCAGTGCCACAATACACAGTGAAGCTGACCAATTACAAAAAGTGTTTGTGTGTGTGTACACACACACACACACACACACCTAGCATTAGTTCTTGTCAGCTGCAGGAGGTTTCAGGCAGTTTTTTTCTTCTTATGTTCCTCCCAAAAGAGAATTGCTGACAATCTCTCTCCTGGAAGAAGTCTCTGCCATCTCAGGCATACATATTCAGAAGTCAATCTTATTGCATTAATAGGATTTCCTTCAGAGTAAAAATAATTAGGATTGGGGAGTCTTAAATACACATTTGAGCAAATGTCAATCATTATAGTGGTTACGACACAACATACCAAATTCTGTTTCAATTGGGAGTGTGTGAGAGATTTGGATGAATTTTGAATCCTGAGGCAAAGTGAGATCTGATGGATTTGGGACTTGTCAGAGGTGAAGCAGGTTTACTACAAGGTGGCACTAGTTGAAGGAGGGACCCCTGAAGGGGGTGTTAACAACAAAGTAGGAATAAATTTATAGTTTTTTTACATCAAATTAATGTATAAAAAGAGGGGGGTCTTCCACGGATCTGTATTGGGACTGGTGCTTTTAAACTTGTTTACAAGCGACCTCTACAATTCTATGATTCTATGACCTAAGGTTAGAGGTAAACAGTGAGGTGGCCAATTTTGCTGATAACACCAAACCCTGTTTAGAGTAGTATAAGGCAAAAAATAAAAATAAAAAATGATGCAAGAAGCTCCAAAAAGGATCTCTCCAAAATGGGCAAATGGGCAATTAAATGGCAAATGTTGCTCAGTGCTGATGCTGGCAGTGAAAGGTCATGGTGGACAGCTCAATGAAAATATTTACCCAGTGTGTGACAGGTATGAAAATATTAATTCCATGTTGCGGATCCTTAGGAAAAATAGAACTGTTGATATAGAAATCTGTGGTACGACCACACTTGGAATACTGAGTACAGTGGCTGCATTTTAAAAAAAAAGGGGGGGGGAGGATATTGTAGAACTGGAAATTGTGGGGGGGCTGGAGCAACTCTGTTTTGGGTTGTTGCTGCCTTTGTGTAGGGAAAAAATGCAAGTACTGGGCAACTTGCCAGAGGTGTAAAAATTAATGCATTATGTTGAAGATATGGATAGAGACATAATTCTCCTCTCATAAGACTACAACCTGGGGTCCCCCATTGAAGCTGAATTGACAGAACAGACAAAAGGAAGTACTTTTTCAGAACATGCATAGATAAATGGTAGCATGCTCTACTACATCATCTGTGGTGATGGCTGCCAGTCTAAATAGCTTTAAAAGGGCCATGGGGCAGACATATTCATAGAGAATAAGCCGATCTGTAGTTGCTAGTCATGAGGGGCATATGCTACCTTGAGGATCAGGGACTGCATGTTTCTGGATTCCAGTTGCTGGGGAACAACAGCTGGAGAGGCTGATTTCTCTCATGTTGTTGGCTTCCATAGGCATCTTGACCACTGTGAGAAACAGGATGCTGGACTATAGAGCATTGGTCTGATCCAGGAGGCATGTTCTTATGTTTTTATCCTCCACATCCACATATAACACCAGTCCTGAAAGACCTAAATTGGCTCCCAGTACGTTTCCGAGCACAATTCAAAGTGTTGGTGCTGACCTTTAGAGCCCTAAACGGCCTTGGCCCTGTATACCTGAAGGAGCGTCTCTACCCCCATTGTTCATCCTGGACACTGAGATCCAGCACCGAGGGCCTTCTAGTGGTTCCCTCACTGTAAGAAGTGAAGCTACAAGGAACTGGGCAGAGGGCCTTCTCGGTAGTGGCACCCTCCCTGTGGAACGCTTTTGCATCAGATGTCAAGGAGATGACTAACCTTTAGAAGACATCTGAAGGCAGCCCTGTATAGGGAAGCTTTTTAATGTGTAATGTTTTATTATGTTTTCATATACGTAGGAATTTGCCCAGAGTGGCTGGGGCAACCCAGTCAGATGGGCAGGGTAGAAATAATAAAATTATTTTAATATTATATTATATTATATTATATTATATTATATTATATTATATTACCAGAGGCTGGATATCCATCACCTCTGTCTTGCTAGGAAGCTTCCAGAGACATCATCTGACTGGTGCTGGAAACAACTGATGGACTAGATGGAACTTGGTCTGATCTCACAAGCCAGTTCTTACATTTGTGCAACAGTACTTGGAAAGTAATCTACACCAGGTATATTTAAGAAAGAGAAATATTCGTCCCAAAGTTAATATTCCATTTTTTAAGAAATCCAAGTAAGTGAATGTAGCTTAGCGTTAAGAAAACACTAGGTGGAAAGTGTTAAGAAGCCTTAACTGAAGATTTCAGTCTTCTACTGTGCTTGTAATAAAATCTCTAGGCAATACAGTGTGAGACTTGATGTAGATAAATGGATCAGCCTACCAGTGATAAGAAGTGTCAGTCATTTAATTCCTCAGGAGCAAAATAAATGTGCGATTTCAGATGTCATGCTGTGGACATACAATTACTATTCCTGTTACCAGCCTTTCTACAATAAACTGCATTATGCCCTATGAATTAATATGGTCCTGCACAGTATCTCTTAACAGTGTGAAGCAGATAAGCTGAAAGCACATTTAACACATTTGTATGTGTTCTACTGTACATATATTGTACTTTTTTATGCCATTATATAGAATACAACTGTGCTTTAAGGAAGATTACAAAACCGTTCTGTAAATGAAGTTGTATATGTAGCGAACATTCAGTGAAAGGACTAATCCTGTTCCATTTTAGGTCAGAAGCAAAATTCCCATGATTGTAACGGAGGCAGAAAAGGGCACTGAAAATTCCTTATCAGAAATGATATGTCTGAAGCCTTTCCTGCTTCACAGAGGCAAGGGAAAGCCTGGCAAATAGAAGATATGCTGTAGCTCCTCGCAATTTGTGCCAAGAAAGAGACACTGCATTCACAAGATGTAATGTTCAAAGATGCAAGAGATTTGTGTTTGCAAGATACTTTGACAATTTATATAATAAAGCTAAATCCCGTTTCTTCACCCAGTATAATTGTTATGGATCAAATGTGTAGTAGGGGCTACTCTTGGATCCACCTTTTTGCCAGTTTAGGTGATGATCCATCTACAACTCTATATTTGTAGCAATAGCCTGGCTTCAATGAGTTGGTAATCTCCCATCCGGGTTAATGTGCAGACTATGAAGAGATAGAAAAGGCCTCTTCAGAATGGGTTACTAGGCATCAAGATAGCGAGTGAGGTAAGTGGAATCGTAGAATTGTAGAGTTGGAAGAGACCACGAGGGAACATCTAGTCCAACTCCCTGCTGTGTAGGAATCTTTTTGCCCAACATGGGGCTCAAACCCATGACACAGATTGCCTTCATTTATTGGACAGGAAGGAAGGAAGGAAGGAAGGAAGGAAGGAAGGAAGGAAGGAAGATAGATCTGAACTGGTGATTGCTAACTAGGAAAGTTGCAGGTAGGTAGCCATGTAGGTCTGCTGTAGTCGAAACAAAATAAAAAAATTCCTTCCAGTAGCACCTTAGAGACCAACTAAGTTTGTTATTAGTATGAGCTTTCGTGTGCATGCACACTAAGAAGTATTTGAAGAAGTGTGCATGCACACGAAAGCTCATACCATTAACATGCCAACATAGTTGGTCTCTAAGGTGCTACTGGAAGGAATTTTTTTATTTTGTTAGGAAAGGAAACTCAGCCTATAGCAACTGTGGAAAAAGCAAACACCCAGGTAGTAATTATTAGGAAAGGGACTGAAGATAAAACGAACAGCATCATAATATCTTAATACAAATCTATGGTGCAACCATTCTTGGAATAGAGTGTGTAAGAACTGTGGTTGCTCCATTTAAATAAAAAATTAAAAATGGTAGAGCTGGGAAATGTACAGAAAAAAGCAACTAAAATCAAGTGCCGGGAACATGTAAATAACTGAGTAAAGAAGAAGAAGCTAACGGGACATGCTGCTAAGGCATTTTTCTCCCTCTCGTAATGTTAGAACTCAGGGTTGTCGCAAATAAAATTTGTGGGGGGTAGATTCTGCACAGAAAAAAGAAAAGGCATTTCTTCACATAGTTTCTGGAACTCACTGCTACAGGGTATGGCAGTGGCCACTCGGATAGCTTTGAATGGCAGTTGAACAAACTCATTCAGAGGCCACCAAATAACAGCTGCCAGGGGAGGGGATACTGATCTTGTTACTGCCATGCTCTGCTTTCCGGGAATGCATCTGGGTGGCCAATGTAAAACAGGAAGCTGGACTAGACAGGCTCTTTTTAAAATACAGATCTTTCTAAATATGCAGGCTTTGTACAGTACATTGAATTCTATGAGCTCCTGTACCTTCCCGGGACTGTCTCTGTTCAGACTGACTTCAATAACAGAACGTTCCACAAGGAGCTACAGAGACCATGCACCAGTGATAAATTCATATCTAGTCTTCCTCGGTTGAGACGCAGGAAGGAGGAACATCCCCACAAGCATAATAGCCATGGTTTGTGCTTTATTTTGTGTTGTATCATGAACTGTAGGTTCCTCCCATTTACACTAATGAATGGACTGAACACTGTTACATCGCTTTATAGTGCAGCTGCTGTAAAATGTTTAGATCTACTGTGCTTTGTATGAAATGTAAAATAATGTTCAGATCTACTGTGCTTTGTATAAAATGTAAAATAATGTTCAGATCTACTGTGCTTTGTATAAAGTGTCATTGTGAGTTTAAAAGTAAGTCCATTCATCTGAAGGAGTCTTTACCCAAATGCTATGTAACGTCATCCCAAGATTGCAATAATCTTTTGAAAAATATATATGTTAGATCTTATGCAAAAGAGCAATGATATAAAAAAAGCACAGTGATGACTTTGCTTGTGGGAATATTGCTTTTAACATACATAAAATTAAGAGTACTTCCTGTTCAGAGCAGGGGGGTTTTTATTGTTGCAACTGCTGGGGTTCCTATTCAGTATGTGCAACAAGGTAAGAAGGCTGCAATTCTTACAATGTATGTTCAAGGGTAGGAGAAAACCAAGTACACAGCTGGAAATGTCTTTGAGGTTCCTCCTGCAACTTTCTGCATGGCTGAATAGGCAAGCTGCTTTTCCCTTTGAAATCAGCTTGCTTATTTGGATATGTGAGTGCCTGCAGTAAATGCTAAAGAGACACCCCTGGAGGCAGACATGTGCCCATAGCCCTGCCAGACTGCTGCCTAACCAAACAACAAAGTGGGGTTTATGTACAAATTGCATCTTTGAGAAAAATCAGACGGATTTTTTTTAAAAAAATTGTTGTTTTCAGTATTCTGTTTATAGCGAAGAACAACACATAAAAAAATTCTTTATTTATTTACCATATTTTTCGCTCTATAGGACACACTTTCCCCCCTCTAAAATTAAGGGGAAATGTGTATGCGTCTTATGGAACGAATGCAGGCTCCTTGGCTTCAGCAAAAGGAACCCGAAGCCTCGGGAGTACAGCGGGAACTCGCGCTGCGCTCTGAAGGCTTCAGGGATAGCCGCCTGAACCCTCCGGAACACTGCGCTCTGGAGGCTTCGGGTTCCTTTAGCTGAAGCTGGGAGAGCAAGACTCTCCTGGCTTCAGCAGAGAGGGAGAGCTGCGCAGCGCCCCTTCAGCCAAGCGGGAGGAGAAAGGGAAGGGGCTCCGTTTCTCCTGCCGCTTCGCTGAAGGGGCACTGAGCAGAGAGGGGGAGATTTTTTTTTCTTGTTCTCCCCCTCTAAAGCAAGGTGCGTCCTATGGTCGGGTGTGTCCTATAGAGCGAAAAATACGGTAACTGAAACTGTAGGATAGTGGGAGACAGCAGTGGATGAAGTCAGGGCCAGCCCCAGGGTGAGGCAGCATGAGAAAGCTGGCTCAGGTAGCTGATGCTGAGAGGGAGGGAGAAGACAGAGCTCTGAGTGCCATGTAAAATTCAGCAGGGTAGCCTGCTGCCCTCAAGTGCAGTGGAGGATAGCGTCCTTTCAGTAGTAAGGGAGTAAGATGCAACTGCTAGTCTATTTGGCTTCCGTGGGTGCCTTGGGGGAGGCCGCCATCTTGTCCTTTGCCGCAGGCAATGATAGGTCTTGAGGCGGCCCTAGATGAAGTGGTGGAGTGACAGCTGACCACCTGGCCTCCAGGCAGCTGAGTTGCTTCTGTTTAACTGAGCAGGAGTGGCAGGGAGGTCTGTGCAGTGCAAATGAACGGGAAGCATTGGATTGGCTCTGCTGGTGCGTTTGCACTTCCACTAATCTCCCCAGTCCCACTCCATAAGCAGCAGCAACTCAGCTGCCTGGAGGTCAGGTGAGCGTTGCTGCCCCGTCATGACATCATCAGTTGGTGCAGGAAGAAATCTTAGAGTGAAAGCCCTCGGTCAAATGTGAGCTGAAGCGCTGTGTGAGCGGAGTTTACCCCTCTCACTGCCACGTGGGCAAGGCCATCGCATGCGCAGAGGTGTCGGGGTTTCCTATGTGCACAAAAACACCTAGATATGGTATTGAGGAGAGTGCAGATACTAAATTCAGAACTAAGACTTTGTCTGATTTTTGACACAAAGCATTTAAAAGTTTCCATCCTTGTTTTAGATTAAATTAGCATAAAGCATCCATAATTTTGCAAGGTGGGGAATGTGAAGGGCTTTGAAATCCCCGTTAGGGACTACAGTTAAATTATCATTAGCATTGTCGAAAAATGTAGGAGGCTGCATGTGTTCCAGATTCTCTTTTTTGAATTAATGTTGCCAAAGCTTCTGAAATATATGTACTTTCCTCCCATGGTTTTACTTGTAACACTTGCAAGGCTAGCAGTTAAGTTAATCAAAGCTACATTTCTTTACAGCTCCCTTGCATCCTAGAAATATGCCAAATTCATGAAACCTATCACCACAATTATGCTCAGGCTAATGAAAATTGGATATATTGCTGAAGCTGGTGGGTTTCTTTTGCCAAGATATTCTCAAGACTTTTCATGCAATTACAACCTTACCCGTAGGCAACTCTCAGTATCTCAAAACAAATGAATAATAAAAAGTCTAGCATGAGAATGCCAAAAATATTTGTTATTGTCTCCAAATTTGCTACTGCATAGACATGTCCCATACAGACAGCAGGTTTGATAATAATGTCATCAAATCCATGAAAATAAAAGGGAAAAAAACTCAGTAGAAACTGCTTCACAATTAAGCCCCAACTGTGTCTGCAATGTGCAACAATGATTCAAATTTGCAATATGCCACTTGATGCCTTAGAATGTGGAACATGATGAGATTAAAGGAGCAATCCTAAACATGGGAAGCCAGTGTGATTTATGCTGCTTTAATTTACACCAGATCCAAGCTCTGTTCAGGAGTAGTACTACTGCCGAAGCCTTTAAAATACTGTTTGAGTTACACCACCGGTTTTTGCCAGTGTACCTCCTGCGCAATGCAGCCCCTTCCCCAGGAATGCCCATTTTCCAGTGTTTACACTGGTGTAAATTCTGCTGGTCTTGGCTGATATGGCTTAGCCCCACCTGAGCCAGGATGAGGAAGTTACACTGATGTATCTCTGGCTTAGCTGGGGTTGCAAACTTGCCAGCTGAGCCGGAGATCTGCCACATTCTATCTCGCTCATCACGGCAGATCTAGTGTTGGGATTGTGCTCTAAGTCAATTACAAAAAATGCAAACAGAAGGCACAATTCTTTGCTGGGAAGCCAGTAGAGCAGCGCAGCGCCTCTTCAGCGAAGCAGGAGGAGACATGGAAGGGAGCCCTTACACGGAGCCCCTTCCATCCCTCATCCCGCTTCACTGAGAAGCCAGCAGAGCAAGCTGCTCAGCTATTGCTCTCACTGAAGCCAGCAGAGCCAGAGCGATAGCAGCGCAGCGGCTCTTTCTCTGCTGGCTTCACAGCAAGCAATGGACGGGAGCCATGGCTCCGGCTGCGGAGGCATCCCTCAGCTCGCGACTGCAGTGATAGCTGAGGGATCCCTCTGCCGCCCAGTGCATTTGCTCCATAAGACACACAGACATTTCCCCTTACTTTTTAGGAGGAAAAAAGTGCGTCTTATGGAGCGAAAAATACGGTAAGTGGAATAGTAACGGTAAAGGGACCCCTGACCGTTAGGTCCAGTTGCAGACGACTCTGGGGTTGCGGTGCTCATCTCGCTTTACTGGCCAAGGGAGCCGGCTTTTGTCCGCAGTCAGCTTCCGGGTCATGTGACCAGCATGACTAAGCCGCTTCTGGCAAACAGCACATGGAAATGCTGTTTACCTTCCCACCGGAGTGGTAGTGGTACCTATTTATCTACTTGCACTTTGACATGCTTTCAAACTGCTAGGTTGACAGGAGCAGGGACCGAGCAATGGGAGCTCACCCCGTTGCGGGGATTCGAACCCACACATAAATAAGTCATGATAAAATTAAACATTAATAAACATCTCCTAAACTAATGTATAAACACAAAAATGTTGTCATATTGTTCTGCTGAATTATTCCTTTAATATTGCATTGATGCTATTAGCTGTATTCCACACAAACATAAATTATGAACTCAAACTCTGTAAGCAAAACCACGTGTGCGTGAGATTCATTTTCAACCAGAATATGCCCTTCAAAACGGCACTGGTATAAATGAACCCTTCTCAAAACATACCTGGCTATAGTTCTGTATCGCAGCTCTGGCTTGACTGCTGCGGGCTGGAAGCTGTGAGGCTGCTGAATCACCGAGGGCAAGGGTCTGGTTGCTATGGTAGCTAGATGGATACTGGAAAGACCCTTCGGGTTTGGAATTGAGCTGAAGTGCACTCTGGGATAGAAGGTTGGGCCCTGTGTTGAAAGCAATTTGGAGCAGTCAGTGAGCACCACAACGGAGAGAAAGAATGCATTTATCACATTTGATTCCTGCTTTCTGCAGCTTGTCATTTCAGCAATAAGATCGGGTCCTGTAATTTAAAGTGGCACTTATTACTTAAACATCGTTATTTTGTCTTTCTCAAGAAGAGCACAGTAATGTTGAGCAACTAAAAAGTGTTACTTCATTGAACTTAATGGAGGGGGGAGGGGAAAAAAACCTAACCTCATTTTGCGACATGAAATAGACAGGGCAGGGCAAAATGGAGCACTGTAAGAAATAGGAGGCTGTTGCTGAAAGTACTGTAGCGGGCAGCCCAGTGCCAAGTTTTCCCTCCTGCTCTATTCCACACTTACATTTGATTGCATTCTGCTTCCCCTCTTTTCTGACACCATCACACCCCTAGCAGCCAATGGTGTGGAATGAGGGTAGGAAAATGCACATTATGGCTGCATTCACACTGCAGTTTCCACACATTCCCCCGTTGCATTTTACTTTTCTAGTTCCGTAAACCCTTCATGCCAGCCTTCCTCAGCCTAGATACTTTGAACTGCAACTCCCATAACCCCTGACCAACAAACCAGTGTCAGAGATGGAGGGCTGGGTGGGCTACATGAACAATCAGTATGATCTAGCAAGGTTTTTCGTATGACTTAATCCTCCATCTCAATTGCCAAAAATTCTGTTAGCATGGAAAATCAGGCCACATTCTTTGCTGGACCACCAAACCACAGCATTCTGAGTGAGATCTCAAGAACTAGTGTACCGTAGAGGCCCAGAAACGGACTACAAAGTCCTTGATTCAAATGTTGTCTATGCCGCGAACTCATCAGATGCTTTTAGGCAAGCCATATTACCCTTAGCCCATCTGGAATCTGAGAATCCAAACATGAATTTAGCTAACTGTTACTGAGATAATGTTCATGGAAATATCGGAATCCTCTAAGGTGCTATAGAAATGCCAAGCATTATTATTTATTAGTGTTTTTATTAACCACCTCCTCCTTTTATTCTGCCCTTGAGAAAATGGGTTCGACTGCTAACTTCGTCTGAGGAGTGAAGCTCAGTACCCCAGAATTATTTCTCCCTATTTTCTTCTTCTCCTCATTGTAGATATTATTTTTTATCTCGATTATGGTAAGGTTTATCCTTTCTTCCTTTTCTGTTCCTTTATATATATATATATATAAAAGCCAGGCTTTTTACTCAGATGGTAATGACAATGTAATGTCAGGTTATTTACATGATACCATATCATTACCAGATAAATGCACGATTAATTTGGTCCTCTAAATTACACTGCTTCTTATGCAGTAATTACTTTTAGATTTACTAAGCCTAATTACACAATAATCTGCTGAAGCTTGTAGCATATCTGAACACTCCATGTTATTTACTTGACTGGTACATGGTTCCTCGTGTGTGTGTGTGTGTGTGTGCGCGCGTGCTATATGTTTCCTTGCATTTCAATATGTATATTTATGTTTCATTATACATGTTCATGCAAATATTTCTGTTCTTTTAAATGATTGGGGGGGGGGGGAATTGATAGGGGCAGAAAGGTATAGAAGAAGAAAAAGAAAAAGACAGTGGAAGAAGACACACAAATACAATACAGCCCAGGGAGCTGCTTTTCAACAGAGCTGTTTTACTGCTGGGGTATTGCTTGGTCCAGGCTTGTTTTGCTATCTTTATTTTGTATCTTTGTTATGATTTACGTGGAAATTGTTTGACTTGGTTGTGTACTTTTTTGGTGTTTTATTTGTTGCTTATGACTAGGTTTCCTGTGTGTGTTTTTGTACTGTGTAACATTTTCATGTTGTAAGCTGCCTTGAGCATGGTTTTAACCATGGGACTGCAGCATACAAAGAAAATGATATGGAACATGCTAAAGTATAACTGACGACTCTCATTGCAAGCTCCCTTTAAAGTGAAATGCATCATGCTGATGTCCTGGGAAATGGATGGACTCTTGCTCTACCCATTTGTTTCTGGCAATGGATGCCAGGAGCAAGAGGAGATCTTCCCTTGAGATCTTCCAGAAAACCTGATCTGAAAATGGGAAGATATATCAAAATAGATAAACTTCACATGCACATTGCGTATAGTATCCCAAATTCCAAGCGGTGTCTTAAAAACTAATGTGTGTGTCATTTCTTTTTCCCCCTTTTAAATAAGACAGCAGTACCACAGTCATTGGGACGCGGGTGGCGCTGTGGGTTAAAGCCTCAGCGACTAGGACTTGCCGATCGAAAGGTCGGTGGTCCGAATCCCCGCGGCGGGCTTGCGCTCCCGTTGTTCGGTCCCAGCGCCTGCCAACCTAGCAGTTCGAAAGCACCCCCGGGTGCAAGTAGATAAATAGGGACCGCTTTCTAGCGGGAAGGTAAACGGCGTTTCCGTGTGCGGCTCTGGCTCGCCAGAGCAGCGATGTCACGCTGGCCACGTGACCCGGAAGTGTCTCCGGACAGCGCTGGCCCCCGGCCTCTTGAGTGAGATGGGCGCACAACCCCAGAGTCTGTCAAGACTGGCCCGTACGGGCAGGGGTACCTTTACCTTTACCTTTACCACAGTCATTCTTTATTCTTGTAGGCAATGTTGGGGGATAATGGGAGATTGTTTACCATAAAAGGGAGGGAATGGAAGGTAAGTGTTAAAACATAAACAGACCCTTATTTAGTCAAAACGTTACTGGACATTACAAAGTCCAAGTGGTCCGTATGTGTGTGTGTGTGAATAGTTAATGTGAGCTTATCCACTTTGCTCCTCCCTCTTAGTAGATGGAGGAAGCAAATCACCATAACTGGCATAGCATTATGTCCCAACCAGGGACCATCATTCATCTCATTCCTAACTATATTCTGTAGTCAAAGTTTGTTCTTGATCATGGCTTGGGAAGCAAAAACAAAAACACAATCTCCAGTTAAAAAGGTAAAGGGACCCCTGACCATTAGGTCCAGTCGTGGCTGACTCTGGGGTTGCGGCGCTCATCTCGCTTTATTGGCCAAGGGAGCCGGCGTACAGCTTCCGGGTCATGTGGCCAGCATGACTAACATGTGGCGAACCAGAGCAGTGCACGGAAACGCTGTTTACCTTCTCGCCGGAGCAGTACCTATTTATCTACTTGCACTTTGATGTGCTTTCGAACTGCTAGGTTGGCAGGAGCAGGGACCGAGCAACGGGAGCTCACCCCGTCACGGGGATTTGAACCGCCGACCTTCTGATCAGCAAGCCCTAGGCTCTGTGGTTTAACCCACAGCGCCACCCGCGTCCCTAATCTCCAGTTAAGTGTGGTTTATTTTATCCATGCAATAGTGAGGAGGAGCAAAAGAGCCCAAATCAGCACATTCAGGATAAACCATTTATAATGGCTCGCCATATTGAGCCAATCTGTCTATACTGCATGCCCCTTCTCCTTCCTCACTACACCCCAAGGGCACACCAACACATCTGAGGCTTTTCTGTCTATGCGAGCACTTCCTGTGCTTATTCCAGAGATAGGGACAAAAAGCAGGTACTGTATGGCAAGTTCTACAGGAGCTCTGTGTGAGACTGAGCTATATTTAAAACCCCCTGTTTGCAAGCTACTAAGTAGTCTCTTTAAAGAAAACAGACCATGGAGGATGTTTAGAGCAGTGTTTCCCAACCTTGGGCCTCCAGCTGTTTTTGGACCCCAACTCCCATCATCCCTAGCTAGCAAGACCAGTGGTCAGGGATGATGGGAATTGTAGTTCAAAAACAGCTGGAGGCCCAAGGTTGGGAAACACTGGTTTAGAGCAGTCATCTTATATGATTCACCTGTCAGGAACCCTTCCAGAGCTGGCTCACTACAGAAAAGCTTCAAGAATGATTTATTGTTATGGCTGCCTGCCATTCCTTTCACTCTTTTCTGATATGCCACTCATGAGTTACATAGGGCATGGAGGTGGTACTGGGAAATCTTCTGAAGACATCCGTACACTTACATCATCACCACCATCATAAATTTTTATTTATACTCCGCCCTCCCCTGCCAGAGGCGGGCTCAGGGCGGCTAACACCAGTAAAATTATAGTAAAAACATAATGGGGGGGGGGAGAGAGAAAATACAAATTTAAAATACAGGTTAAAATGCAATTTAAAATGCAGCCTCATTTTAAAAGTAGCCCATATATTAAAACCATAAGGGGAGGGAAACATAAGGGTCAGACTGAGTCCAAACCAAAGGCCAGGCAGAACAGCTCTGTCTTGCAGGCCCTGTGGAAAGATGTCACGTCCCGCAGGGCCCTCTAGTCTCTTGTGACAGAGCGTTCCACCAAGTTGGGACCACTACTGAAAAGGCCCTGGCCCTAATTGAAGGTCGGTGACGCCCTGCTTCCCCATTTTGTTGTTGGCGATTGCCTCCCATTGACTCAAATAAACATGGGATCTCTGAGTTTGGACATTTACTCTTCCCTGAAGGAATGGTGATGGGGAGAGGCAGAACGGACTGTGTAAGATAAAAGATCTGCTTCTGATCTCTCTCAAGGACAATCACAAGGAGGGACAAATATATCTGAATAGCTCTTTAAACAGATTTATACATGATTCTCCCAGTTTTAGCTTTAGGAATGCTCTAAATCCATGGTTCCCAGCTGGTGGTCGGTGGACCCCAGGCGGTCCACAAAACCTACCCAGGGGGTCCATGGCACATACCCATCAACTGTCTGGAACATCCCAATTTGAGGGGTCATGCTCTTGTGTGAATGCATGAGATCATGGCCGGACGCAGCTTTCGTGTGAGATTGCATTGTCCCAAAACACAAATTTTGGGGCGCCATGTTTTGCTCGTGGGAAGCTGCCAATAATGTTTCTGCGACTCAAACAGAACGTCAGTCCAACAAACTTGAAACTTAATTGTACCCAAGGAATCCAGATAGATGATAAGCGTATTGTTCAGATAATTTGAAGTGGTCTTTGTTGACACACTCACCTACACACACACACACACACACACACACACACACACAGTATGAAACAGCATTTTATAACAATCTAAAAACACAAAACCAGACTGTAAAATAGTAGAAAGTTAAAAACAAGTTAAAAGCAAAAAGAAATTAAAAACAAAAATCAACAGACTGTGTGTGTGGGGGGGTGTACCCTTAATTGCCTGCAGAGGCCTGGTGGAATAAAAAAGTTTTCAGCAGCCGTTTAAAAGTTGGCGTGGAATGCACCCACTGGGTAACGATGAATTTTGCGTATCTGCACTGTTTGTGTCAAGGGACACCAGTGCTTAGCTCAGGGAGCAATTTCAGCTGCATGAAATGATGATAAAAGCAACGACAACAATGGTGTCTTTGAGCTTCTGCAGAGTGCCTCCCTGCTATCGCTGGAAACCATAACCAGCCTGGAAGGGCTTCTAGACAAAGACTGTGGCTGAACCCAAACATTTCTCTCTGTCTCTCTCATGAAACGCTGTAATCAAGATTTAGAAAACAAAAGAGAAGAACTAATGCACAAAGGCGAACGAATGCCTCAGACATATTCCATGTGACTTTAATTAGAGCATTATATGTGTTAAGCAATCCCCATGGAGCAGTCTGTCAAGATCAACAGCACAAGGTTACCCTGAAACCTTTGCTGGATTATGAGAAGGAAATAACTCTCACTGATTAACAGACTGCTAGCTCAAAAGATGCCAGATTTAATCTTATTCTACCCTTTCAACCATCTGACAGGTGGTTATTTTTAAAAAATGAGAGAACATGGACTGAATTGGCTTTTTACACATCTAACGATGCAGATGCGGGCCTTTTGTTGTGCAGCCTTTTTAATTCGTTCAGAGGAAGCGACAGGTAGAAGAAAAACATAATAAAAATCAAGACCAAATGCTTTTTCAGACGCAAACATCTGCTTTGTTAGAGATTCTACAATAGAGATGGTTTTTGGAGTGTATTCACTGGGGAATTGCTGAAAGCACTCTATTAAACGGAGAGGCGAGTTGAAATGACTTAATAAAGTTTTGTATTGTACATATGCTGATTCCTTTCATTAAAATCAAATATGCCAGGCATCTGTTATAATAACTATCGCTTTAGAGGATCACGTATTCCCATAAGATAGCTTTAATTCTTACTTTAAAGCAGAGTTTGAAAGAGCTGGACCCCAGAACTTGTTTCCTGTATCATCAGTTCACCATGTGTATGCAAATAGCCAGAGGAAGTCCTTTGTTATCCATAAGATTCCTCAAACTTTAAATTTATTGGCAGGGGGAAACCCCCCCAATATTTTAAGAGCTACTTCACAGATGGGTTTCTGTATATACATAAAAATGAAATGTTTGCATTCAGCAAGAAGGTGTGTATCAGCTAACATATGTATTACACAAATATGTGCACCCGCTAATATGCAAAATTCTCCTTTCTGTCTGATTGAAGGTTTTCTGCAGTAGTTGTACCACAACAGCCTGTTGCATAAAGGGAAAAGTTCTGTACTGAACAGGGTGAGTTGAAAATGCACAATACGTCTCCTTCCTAGCCACTAATTTGAGTGATTATGTTTGGATAAAACCATGGGCAATGGAAGAACATGGATGAAATGAACCATCTGGCACAACAGCATCAACCTCAAGTAAGTTACCATGGGGCAGTAAATGTAGTTAAAAAACATCATCTCAAGAGTTAGTAATATTTTTAAAATTGCATTTCATAAGTCAAATGTAAGCCATACACATATACTTTCATTTTAAGTTATACATATACATTCCACACATACCTGAACTTACAATTAAAAATACAAAGACAATTCTTTACATGTAGAATCCTCCCCCCATGTTTAAACAAAAAGTATTACTTCTGTGGAAAACCAGAATATCTTAATCTACTTTGTGAGTTCCAAATGTCTATATTTAGCTTGAGGAAAGCTCAGCTACAGATCCCTGATCATAAGGAAAATGTTGTGGCAAATAACTGTGCAACTTCCAGATATGAATTAGATATTGGTAGAAAATGACGTCAATCGTCACCCAGTGATTATGCCAAAGTCTGCCTCCTCACACTGCCCCATTTTGTGACTAGCTCTGCCCCATATCTCACTTTTGTGACTGGTAGGCCTCAGATATCTCATGTGGGCCCTGGGGATAGAAAGGTTTACAAGCCCTATATAGGGTATACTGAAAGCCCAATTTACTTTCTGAGGCAGGCAAAATGCCAAGCATCTAAATATTTTTTAAAACCAGAAGCTGGTTCCTAAACGTTTGATGTTAGTAAACATTACATGTTTTCCCCATCTCTCCACATTTCTACCAAAGGCTACCTGCGCATAAAATAACCCCATGCTGGTTTTATCCATATTGTGAAAGCAGCTCTAAAACAGCTTGGAGATTGTTATCCACACACACACACATGGAGTGGGGTAGGAGAAAGGCAATTGCTCACTGAATACTGCCGGTTTTCAGAAATGAAAGATAAAATAAGAACACCATAATGGCCCAGTATCCTTTCATCCTAAAAGCATATCATTTTCTGTGCAGACTGGGTTTTAATTTAGGGTAGGACACAATGAAAGGAACATTCTTTAGAAACTTACTTTCGGTAGTTGAATAGTCCTGTGGATCAAGTATTCCAGACTCTTGCAGAGATCTAATACAGGAGTCAACAAGTTCAAGACCTGTTGTGAGCTCATCTTCTATATCCTTCTGACCATCTGTAACAAAAGATTGTTTTAAACATTTAAATAATCTAAAATACAGGGAAAGTGAAGGTAAGGTTATTAAGCAAAAGCTATTGGGTATTTGTAATGCTAGTCTGCAATGATCTTTACACTGCTGACCACAATCCAGTACTGAAGAGGCTAATGGGATGTGAGTGACACTGTGGTCGAAACCACTGAGCCTCTTGGGCTTGCCGATCAGAAGGTCGGTGGTTCGAATCCCCACAACAGGGTCAGCTCCCATTGCTCTGTCCCAGTGCCTGCCAACCTAGCAATCTGAAAGCACGCAGTGCAAGTAGATAAATAGGTACTGCTGTGGCAGGAAGGTAAACGGTGTTTCCGTGCCCTCTGCTTTCCGTCACGGTGTTCTGTTGCACCAGAAGCGGTTAAGTCATTCTGGCCACATGACCCAGAAAGCTGTCTGTGGTCAAACGCCGGCTCCCTTGGCCTTGAAAGTGAGATGAGTGCCGCAACCCCAGAGTCGCCTTTGACTGGACTTAACCATCCAGGGGTCCTTTACCGTTACATTTTTACTGAAGAGGCAAACTTGGTGCCAATAATGTCTAAGTGCTGGATGGTGACCAACATTCCTCTGGGAATGTTACGTGTCATATAATATTTTGCGCTTCCATTTATTTCAATATGTGCTTTTTCAAGAGGCAATAACTAAATGATAATCTTTTCTCTCTTTTCCCCCAAATTGCACTTTAGCATATATACTTTTTCACATATAAGAGCTGGACAATAAATGAGTTCTTCCGGTGTGGTGTTTGACACCCAGTGTTTGTCACTCATCCAGCTGGGCCTCAGCTGAGCCAGGATGGGGGAGATAGGCTACCGTATCTCTGGCTCCACCAAGGATGAGGACGTTAAGCCAATGTTTATGTTATGGTTGTGTCAGGGACCTCTTGGCTCAGCCAGAGATCTGCAGGATCCTAAACCGCTAATCGTGGTGGATCTTGCTATAGGATCGCTCCTCCAATAAATAAATAAATATAAACAAAGAAACAATTCTGGTCAGTTAGGGAGACTGTAGATTCCAAATTTAAAATCGTATTGAAAATACTGAATCCTTAATTTGCAGTCTTTTCCGTTATAGCAATGGGCCAGGGAACAGTCTAATAGGGGTTTTTTTTTGGGGGGGGGGGGACTAAATTTTTGAATTAACAAAATGATGGCCCCTTTGGGGCGCCATTGACGCCAGCTGTGCCTTGGTAACTATAAACAACAGCTCTGAAAGTTTCTCAGTGCCATAAAACAGGATGTAAGTATTGTGGCCTAAATAGGTGAACAAGTTTGTAAGAAGCATCAACAGACTGGGAGAATGTCATACTGATCTGTAGTTCAGTTTATTGTCATTAAGGGGCACAGACTTCCTAAACTGATGCCTTCCAGATGTTTTGGACTACAAGTCCCATAATCCCACACCATTCGCCATGCTATCTGGGTCTGATGGGTATTGTAGTCCAAACGATCTAGAGGACACCAGGCTGAGGAAGGTTGCCAGTAACCTTAATGGATAAACTCGTGTATCTTTTTTTATTTTATGACGTTAATCTCTCTTATTCCTAGTTTATTATGTGTATAAAGTTGCTTTGACATTTTTTTTCTATATTTTTAATACTTTAATTTTAACAAATCACTTCATGCTTGATTTATGAAAATCTGTTCAGGGTGGGTGTTGGGAAGTAAACAATTGGTAACTTCCTACTTGGTTTGATTTATGACTCAGAGGGTTCTGTGAGTAACTGATGCTCTGGGAATAGAGAAACATACCAAGTTGTTAACTGACATACTTGTTCAGCAATAATTTATACTGTTTCTATAAGATTATGGAAATACTGTCTGGGAGAAGTATAACATTATCCCAATTATAAAATATTTGCAGCTTGGCTGCAGTATTTCCATTACAAAAGCACAGTTAGGGCAAAGCACCTGAAAATATTGGCTCTCCAAGAAAGAAAAGTTCAACACAGCATTCTACAAAATCATAATTTACCTTGTGTTTGCCAGTGAAACTGTTCTTCAGTTGAACTGCAGTGAAACGAAACAAAAACCATACAAAATATGTGTTAGAACTCAGAAAAGTCTCGGAGAATCTGTTTTTAACTATATGAGTTTGAAACCGAGTAGTACATCTCTCACACTTGACGCTGTTTTCATTTTGAAACCAACTGGCAAGGACCCTATGTTGTACCTTCATTCAGATGAGAAATTACCCACCATTCCTCCCTCCAACGGCATTATTCTGCACTATACTGAAACCATTTCTAAAAGTCCCCCAATTCCCTGAAACAGATTTTCAGGGGGTGATGCTCTCTACAGAGAAGGTAGTTAGGATCCAAGCCACTGGGTTAATATTAAGAAAAACTTGACCAGAACCAAAACTAGGCAAAGAGAGTAATAGTGCACTGTTTCTCAGAACATATACCAGCGTCAATAGTACCCAGCTGTCAAAAATATTGGAAATATTTGAATGCTCTCTTTTGCTATTATGAAAAATAAATTGTCTTTGTTACAAGTGAATACTAGCACACAGAGTGCCCATGCATAACCGGAATGGCCTGGGAAGGTGAACTTTCATGAAGGCATCCTCTATTTTAAGGACTGCACTGCACAAGTCTGGTTTTAACATAAAGAACCATAAGAAAGGAGAATAGGAACCCATCAGCTGACTAAGCAAGAACTCAGGTTGTCTGTGTCCTGGCTCTCAGGAAGCACGAGGAACTTGAATTTGGAGTACAGTATCTGCTCAAAACTTCAATGCTCAAATCAGTACAGTGCGGAGGCAAAATGGAGTTCAAAGGCATGATAGGTGCCATGTATGGCTAGGCAAGCTAAGACGTTGATCCAAATAGCAACATGCTCTCTTGGGTCCCATTATATGGAATCAAGGGAAGCCCAACTTCAATGTCCCAAGCAGGGTTGTCACTGGGACTGAGTTCGCAAATGGGAAATCCTTCGGGATCACTGGACCTGAGTTATCTGTTTGTGCCTGCGCTGGCATTTCTGTGACTTAGGCGACAGAGGAGGCAACAGCCGTGGCTCAGAACCAGATTGAGTGGCAGATTCATCCTGACAGAGAGACAGAGTGGAGCATTCTGACTGGAAATCAACAGGGACAGTTAGATATTACATTTAGGCCCATCTTGATGCCATTGGGAGCTTTCTTTCTAAATCAGGGGTCAACTAACTTTTTCAGCAAGGGGTCGGTTCACTTTCCCTCAGACCTTGTGGGGGGGCCAGACTATATTTGGGGGAGGGGATGAACGAATTCCTATGCCCCACAAATAACCCAGAGATGCATTTTAAATAAAAGCACACATTCTACTCATGTAAAAACACGCTGATTCCCAGACCGTCCGCAGGCCGGATTAAGAAGGTGATTGGGCTGCATCTGGCCCCCGGGCCTTAGTTTGCCTACCCCTGTCCTAAATCTTAATAGCAGCAAAAGGTTAGGGGTTTTTCACTGGTATCATGGCTGCAGGGGAGAAGGATTAAACCTATCCTCAATATGTGCTGCAAAGCCAATGAAAATCCTACCCACCTAACAAAAATGAAAAACCCAGACCCTGGCTCGCTCCAAGTTAACATGTTTAGTCTCAAGTGTAGTTTGCCCCTCAGACATTGCCCTACTAGTGAGCAAGTTCTGGAAAGAAAAAGAAAAAGGGTAATAACTGACACAAACTATTCCTAAGCATCAGCAGCAAAAAAAGAAGCACGACAATATCTCTTGCATTTTAAAATATTTGATGGGTAATTAAAAACAATTATCCCGAATCCCCTGAGTGTAATAACTTCCTCAGTGAAGATTAGTATTGCAATAATATGTGCATAAATATATAATAAAATTACGATACACAAACTATTTAACAACAACAGGAAATCCCTCTGAAATGTAACATTTGTATCTTTTAATCCTCAGATGAGGCCTTAGATAAAGTATAAAAATTAGGTCTGAAAAAGTAACATACAGCCGCCTCAGAACAGTCAACAAAGTTTTGTATCCTTGTGAATCCAGCTATGACTTTCCAGCTGAGTGTCCTCAATCTATCCAAATAACTTCTCTGGAGGGCTTTTAACTGCCATAACACAGAATATTTGTTCTGATGTTTAATCCCCAGTTCCAATCCTCTCCTGGAATTTTGTTTTTGAGAGATTACCTATTTCATCATAGTAAAGTTTCCCTGCTCGCGAAGGTCAGCGCCACAAGAAAGAGCTCATGATTTGCCTCCATATTGCCAAATACATAATCCCTCCCTCACAGGGCCAACAACACCACAAAAATTGCCTATTATGATATGATTCACTTGAGTGAAATAAATGTGCCATCCAAGGGGCTCCTGGAATTCGGAATTCTTGAGTAAAACTATAACAAAACGCTTAATGTATCTAGTACTCCAATATTTCCCAAACCTTCCTCTATAGTACTTAAATATAGCTCCTAGACACTTCTTCCTATATTATATTAAAAGCTAGTTTTCATTTTGTCACACTTCGTCTACCCGTATCCAAATGTCCGCAATAAATTTTGTGGCCCAGTACCTTCTAGCTTCCTGTCATTCCAATCAAAATCCCAGTCCCCACTGCTTTCTGCTGCATATAAGGCAGGAATACTGCATTTCTTAAAGTTAGGGGCCACAATTCTATTCCCCCATAGAAAGGACATGAAGCACATGTGCACAAAGCCATGATAATTATGGTTTATGGTTTGGGCCTCTGTCAGGCTGGCACAGCCCCTCATAAACCACTGCCCTGAGTCTATCCCCGGTGCACACTTGCCAGTGGCCTGCCAGTCCCTGACACCTATGGTACAAAGGGGTGGGGGTGGGAATCATATTTGTTGCTCTGCCCACTTTCATCCTGGGTGCTACCCAACACCAGCTTGTGGCTCCCAGAAGGCTGCCCAAAAGGAAATGTGGCCCATGGTTTGAAAAAGGTGCCCCATCCCTGCCTTTAAACAATACCTGGTCAGAGTCAAAATAATGTTAATAGCCCTGTGCAGTCAGGGGATATTTTTTTTCAATTGGAGCAAATTGTTAGAAGATTGTTTCTTGATATGAAGACCACTCTAGGGTGTGCTAAAGAGGCAGAGGCACGTGTTTTTGAAAATATGACATGTGGAGGGAGGGAGATGTAGAAAGTGGCAGAGAGGAACCATAGCATCTGGGGATGTAGGAGTGCCTCTCTCTGGGCATCTGATGTGGAAAGGAGTGCTGCTGTTAGAGGATATTTAAAATATTCCTATATTACAGAATGGGATGCGGGTGGTGCTGTGGGTAAAACCTCAGTGCCTAGGACTTGCCGATTGTGAGGTCGGCGGTTCGAATCCCTGCAGTGGGGTGAGCTCCCGTCGTTCGGTCCCAGCTCCTGTCAACCTAGCAGTTCGAAAGCACTCCTAAGTGCAAGTAGATAAATAGGGACCGCTTTATAGCAGGAAGGTAAACGGCGTTTCCATGTGCGGCGCTGCCGCTGGCCCGCCAGATGCAGCTTTGTCACGCTGGCCACGTGACCCGGAAGTGTCTTCGGACAGCACCGGCTCCCGGCCTCTTGAGCGAGATGAGCGCGCAACCCTAGAGTCGGTCACGACTGGCCTTCGGGCAGGGGTACCTTTACCTTTTATATTACAGAAACACATTAAGTTTTCAGTCATTACTTCTTCGAAAGACAACCAGTGCTGGTCTCGCACAGCTCAAAGAACTGGGATGTGCATAACAAAGCAATATAGACCCTGGTGGAATCTACACACATATAAAAAACGTTGTGGAATTGTTATTATTTTTTAAAAAAGTTTTGAAAAATATATTGCATTTGCCATAGCTCACCATCGCCATCTAGTGTTACATTTGTATAATGCACTTTACAACACACTTTTATTTGCAGTTGTATAGCTGAGTCCACTATATAATAAGAGGTAGAAAAACGATATATTGTTTCACCTTTAAGTTTTGGAGCCCAGCTTTTTTTCTGGCCCAAAACCGTAAGCACACTTTACATTTATACATTTTCTTCGTCAGTTCCCAGAATAGGCAGACAGGCAAGCATTGCCCTTGAAACTTTATGATAGTCCAATTAATATTGTCTCCCAGAATTTTGTCTCCCCTTCACCCAGTCAATTATGACTCAGGGCTTTCTGAGCAGTAGTGAAGCTCCTGGAATCCCCCTGGATCTGTCAGTTGTAGCACAGGCTGTATCAATGCTTGCAGGATCTCCCTGCTCTGTGGGCACAACATGGTGGGTGTATCCAGTATGACAACTTAATTTTCCAAGGCTCACTTCAGCTCCTCCCACAGCATGCTTGTGTGCCCCACAACACAGTTTGGGTATCACTGCTATGGAGTGGTTTTGGCCATAACTGATGCATATTAGTCTTATGAACAGGAATGTAATAGTACACCAAATTTTGCCATCTGCCATTAACATACCCATCATAGCTCGTATTCAGGTAACCAAAATAAAAGATGAAACACACTGTCTGGAACTGAGCAAGGATTGCAAAACAGATGTATTACAGCCAGACAAGATGCATAATATGGAGAAGCAAGGCAGAACATGTCATGGAGAAAGAGGGTGCTAGCCATCTGAGCTTTCAATGTTAACTATATTATTGCCTCAAGTAGTTGTCTTGTTTGAAAATTAAAATATCTATGTATACAGTGCATACCTAGGAAGCTTTGTCATGTTATCCAAGCCCATTGGTTCACTTGGAACCTTTTGCATGCGAAGTGAATCCTTTATTCCTGAGTTATGGCTTTCCCCCCTTCTGTCTTGTGTTGTGTAATATTATTATATTATCATATCTTGATAATTGGTACTGTAGCTCAACATCTGCTATGGGCAGGGGAAGAAGAAGAAGAAGAAGAAGAAGAAGAAGAAGAAGAAGAAGAAGAAGAAGAAGAAGAAGAAGAAGAAGAAGAAGAAGAAGAAGAAGAAGAAGAAGCAGCAGCAGCAGCAGCAGCAAAGGAGTGTTACTGAGACTGTGGTTAGGCTGTTGCTCTCTGGAGTGAGATGCATGGGTTCTAATCCTGCTGCTATTCCCCTTGGCACACCACATTATTGTTGCATTTGGGGAACTGAAGGTAGTGGCTTTGCTTCAACATCTGTGATTTCATAAGAGCCTCCATTGCCACTGCTTGTGAAAGAGATACAATAAGCATAATCAGCTTTGGCACAATCATGATCATGTACTAATAACACAGTAATCATAAATTAGAACTGTAACAGGCATGAATAAGGAGCCTGTTCTCACCACCCCACCTTGCTGTGTAAACGTGCTGCCACTAGTAAGAAAGATAAACAATTAATTCAAGCTAGAGCTTGCTAGAAATTAGTAATAAAATTTTTGTAGTGCATTTTCTGTTTCACAACATTTTCTGTTTCACAACAGTCTGAGCTGCAAAAATATGTAGGTTAGTTATCTGTACCTAAACAACCTTCAACCATGTTCACTGTTCTGTGTTGGATTTTATGGCACAGCAAGAATGCCTTTTCAATGCTTTGCTAAAGCAGTATGTATTATATGACCTGTGAGCTGGGATCCAAAGAGCTACTTTAGGCATGCCCAAGGGCTTGAGAGCGCACAGTGTGACTTTTGTGTCCCCCTCTTTTGAACAACAGAACTACATGCCTTTTCACAGTCTGTTATCTTTTTTTTCAACTAGTTACCGTATTTTTCGCTCCATAGGGCGCACCGGACCATAGGGTGCACCTAGTTTTTAGGGGGGGAAATAAAGGAAAAAAATTATTTCCCCTCCCCCCCAGCCACGGGGCTGGGGCGAGGGAAGCCTGAGCTTCCCCCAACCCCAGCCCCCAGAACAGGTCCAGGAGTGGCGGCAAGATTGTGTGCAACCTCGCTGCCGCTCCCAGAGCTTGCGGGGCTGGGGACGGGGGAAGCCCGAGCTTCCCCTGACCCCAGCCCCCAGAACAGGCTGCTATCCGCAAGCCTTCAGAGCGCAGCAGGAGTTGGGAGTTCCCGCCGGGCTCCAAAGGCTTGCAGATAGCTGCCTGAAGCCTGGAGAGCGAGAGGGGTCGGTGCGCACCGGCCCCTCTCGCTCTCCAGGCTTCAGCGAAAACCTGCATTCGCTCCATAAGACGCACACACATTTCCCCTTCATTTTTGGAGGGGAAAAAGTGCGTCCTATAGAGTGAAAAATACGGTAGTTTCCAAAGCGGCTTGCCATGTGGAACAGGGATCTGCAGTTTGAGAAACTGTTTCTCTCTCCCTGAAAGAAGGGAACCAGAAGAATATGCTGTGTGATCCGGTATTGGAGTAGAACAGTGGCTCTTAACTGATAGTCCGTGGACCAGAGGGGGTCTGCCTAACCCAGCCAGGGGGTCTGTGACACATACCCATCAACTGTCTGGTACACCCTGGGTTTTCTTGGGGGGGGCATGATCTAACACAAGAACATGGCACCCAAAAATGTGTGAGATCCCAGTGCCCCAAATTGCCCATTTTTGGGCGCCGTGCTCTCGTGTGGGTCATGTGATGTGCAGGAGCATGGCCCGGAAGATGCGTGACCCGGTTCTATGCTGGGACATGTTGGAGGGTATGGTGGCACCATTCACATAACAAAAACTACCACAGAGATATCAACGTTTTCAAAAAAAAATTTCTACGACTTGGCTTTTGAAAAACAGGGGGTTCGCAGTACTTAACTAACTGGGAACCACTGGTGAAAAGCACTCAGTCCAACGCATTCCTCCCCTAACGCCGCCTCATTGAATAGGGCATTTTGTGGGTGAGCCAGGAGAATTTTGAATCTGTATTCTGAGACCAACTCATTGGCGTGGCTGCTACTTAATCCCAGGGCAGGGCTATAGCAACTGAACACACGGCTCTATCTCTGAAGAACAGGGACATGCAGGTTTGCATGAAAGTGATGGTTACTTGCCGCAAATAATCGGACAAATGTTCATAAAAGATGAGCACAAACATCAGCTTTTGGTACAGTGTGAGAATAGTGTTTGTGTGTGGTGGTGGGAGCCAAAAACGAACAATCGTGTGTGGTGTTCAACCGCGTTTTACACAGAGGAGACCCACTGAAATTAATTGCGTCTACTCTGAGTAAAAGTTAGCTGAATATCACCCAATTCACCCCTAACCTCTTTGCAGGGATTGACAATGGCCAATGGGATAGCCAAAGGGTATTCATATTTCCAGCACATTGTGGTAACAGATAGCTCTTTGGAGAGTTCATTTTTGTTTCACTCCCAGGCTCACATGGAAACTACTGGTTGGGAAGGAGATGCCTGGAATCACTTCTTAGTCTAAAACTTGAGTCCTCCAAATTAAAAACCATTCACTGTTCTTCCACTGTGATAAAAATGAAGGTATAAGCTTTCAGAATACAACTCCTGGTTGATTCAGACAGAATGGTAACATTTTGTTTCATCATTAAAATCCACAGAGATTTACCTAGGGTATTCACTGGGGAGCCATCCCAGTAATCTTGCACATCAGAATCAGTAATCGCCACTAAAGAGACCACTCAAATTACTTACTGTAGCATTTAAGACTCCTGATACTCTTATTTCAAACTCAATGTATTTTTATCACTCAACGGGATTTCTAATGAATCCCAATAAGGAAAGAGATCTGAGTCAGCTGTTGAGTGAGGGATATAAATATTGATCACAGCTAAAGTTTGTTATTAATCAATAAGTATATTTTCTTTTTATTTGGTATCCGTTTGTGCTCCCTCAAGGTCATCATGGATAGAAAGTTAATTTGCTCTACCTGCCATGATCTGCCCATTGGTTTTAACCTTTCAAGCATCCTTTTGAAAGAAAGCAAATCCTATTATTTTTAAATGGTCCCTCACACCATGTTTCTTACAGGGATTTGATCTGATAATCTTGAATAAAATGCCTCCCTGAATGATCTAAAATGTTTTTCTTGAACCTTCAATATCATTGTTCAGTAGTAATCTCTCTCCCCCCATTAGAAACTTGTGTAGTAGCTGAGAGTCTTTGCTGTTTTGGCTACTAGAGACATATTTGTCTGAGCTATACTTGGAGAGTGGTTTGAGTTATACTCCTAACATTTAACAAAAAACATACTTTTCACTGATTCACACTTCTGTCTGAATTCAGCACAGCTTTGTCTACATTAGAAAACAAACTGTAAGGGTGCTGGGAGTTATAGCGCTGTATGAGGGGCAAGTTCCCATGATTCTTTGGGGGGAGTCATGTACTTTCAATGTGCTTTAAATGTTTGGTGTATATACCATCTAACAGTCACATATGAGGCTAGAATAGCAAGAAAAAGTACACATGGTGGCTGAACACGCTTGATAAATACAATTGTAGTATTGCTATGAAATCCCATCTAGTTAATTAATTTGACCATTGAAATAATCTGAAGGAAATCAAAATGGTGAGGAACACCTAATATATAAAGAATTGCCAAAAACTATGAACGTGTAACCAGCACATCAACTGCATTGTGCTTAATGTGTACTTTATTAGGCATGTAAAATTAACTCCTGTTGCTTTCACACAACCCAGTGCATCAGGTAAAGATATCATAAGTCTTCATCGCCAACAGTTAATGTGAGTACTAAAAAATGTTTTTCTGTCTAAATCTATATTGATGGCATTATATTTAATTCTAGCCTGTGTGTTGGCACTGCTAACTGTCTTGTAAATTACAAACAAAATGTGACAATAGGGAGTATACTCAAATGACGTTCTGACATAGTTAAAGAAGTGCACTTTTTAATTATGGTGATGTTAATGTCTTGTAGCTATGTACAGTGATTCATCAGGAAAATCAACATAGCTAAATTGTTAAGTAAGTCATGGGGGTTGCACAGTAGTGCTGAATAAATGAGCCTTCCATTGTCTTACTGCTTAATTTATCTTTCTTTGTCACTAACTTATTTGTAAAACATCTATTCCTGCATATTTTTTCTTAGCATGAACAGATTATGTCATTTCTCATGAGGTTTTTGACACTACAGGTTTCTGTGCATCCCTTTTTAATTCCATCATATACAGAAGGTGAGAAGTACCCATAGAAAACAATGGAAAAATGTAAGATTTCAAGGTATCTTGGTTTAGGCACAACGATTGAGTCCAGCCCTCACCACCCACATAAGTAAACAAACAAACTCAAACCACAATGGAGGTGTACAAAACTCAGTGATCATGAACAGGATTTGGGAATGAGCAACCCACACCCTAAGAGGAATGTAAAAGAAAAATTGGTAAGGTTGAGTGTCTTAGCAGTAAAAATAACAAAAAACCCTACTTGTTCAATTAATACATCAGTTGGTAATTAAAATATTTATATAGCATTTCAATTCAAATATGATAATTCTACATAGCAAATACTGTATTAGTGTATATATAGCACATCTTAATTGTTCTGGGCATTTCACATGCATGTTGGGAAAGATTGAGGGCGCAAGGAGAAGGGGACGACAGAGGACGATATGGTTGGACAGTGTTCTTGAAGCTACCAGCATGAGTTTGACCAAACTGTGGGAGGCAGTGGAAGACAGGAGTGCCTGGCATGCTCTGGTCCATGGGGTCACGAAGAGTCGGACACGACTAAACGACTAAACAACAACAAGAAAATGAGTTGACCAGAGGGTGATGGTTAAGTGACCTAATTCTACTCTCAGTTACATCACAATAAATCTTGGGAAACATCGGTGACATTAAAATCCGGCTTCGTGAGTTCAAATGTCCTTTCCCACACATTCTTCAAAAAGTGTTAGAGATGTATTTTCTGAACTGGTTTTACAGCATCACTTTCTGCCTCTTTAGGATTCCATCTCATCATCTCCATGAGCCTCCTACTTTTCTGCTCATGCCTGCCTTCCTAACAGCTCCTCCGTGGGCTGCACTCTGATCTTTATAAAAATGGACTGATGGATCCACATCTGTCACTGCAATTGCAGCTTAATCTTTTTTAGGTTTGTACAGTCCACTTACATGAATAACCACTTAATGAAAAGACTTGTTCAGAACATGATGACAGGTCCAAGCCAACATTTATCAGGCTTGTGTTGTAAAGAGAAAATGCATTCCACACATCGAGCAGTATGTGGTATTTTGCAGAAACCATTAAAGCTCTAACTTCAAAGGTTCGCCTTGCCAGCCGCCTAATTCGTCTATAAACATGGGATGGTGTGCTGTATTTAAAATGTATAACGTCCAAAATAAGCATTATAAATACAACTGCTTAGACCAAAACTAGTAACCCTCTATCGACACAGAGGAGGCTATTTTATAATATAATTAGCTCATGTCAGACAAAAGCAAATTTGCACCACTTTGTCAATACCAGGGGCAGTGATACTTCATTCCTGATTGTTCCTTGCATATTGGTTCCAGTGTATCTACAGCATTATTAGTATATACGAACCATTGTTGTTTGTCTCTTTCTGTGAGGGGCAAGGCTAAGAGCACCACTCAGAGCTTTCAGTGTTTAGTAAGCTTTTCCACTGATATTACTGTCCATACTTTTTGCCTCCATGGGGATAGATGTAGGTTATCCAGACCAGTGTTAGAAACAGAGATATGAAAGCTAGGAGCTAAATGGCACCTTAAACCTAGGTTATGGGAGCAACAACGGAATGTCTAGGTGCACTTTTTGATAACAAGAATTCAAAGCTGAAAATGAATGAACTGCATCTAAGATCTTATGTACATTTTTCGAGGCCGCCAAGAGCGAAAGGCCATCTCCGAGGCGGAACCTATCAGCTTGCCTGATGCTGCAGTGATCTCTTGGAAGTTGAGTGGGGAGGAATTTCTCCTCCCACACCCTCGGGGCCAGCAGTGGCAGTTTTCATCTGAAATCTTAGGTGCAGTACTGCGCCCAGAGCTCAGAAACTGCTCGCATTTATGAAATTCCCTTTCGCAAAACGCACTTAGAACAATGGGAGTTTCGAATGCTCGTCCAGATTCTCTTTCTCTCCCCCCCCCCCAGTTTTGAGCAATAAATGACTGTATTTTCACTCTATAGGGCGCACCGGCCCATAGGGCGCACCTAGTTTTTTTTTTTGGGGGGGGATAAAGAAAAAAAATTATTATCCATCCTGCTGGCTGTCTTGGCTTCCTCTTTAGCCTTCGCTCCTAGAGCTTGCTGCTATCCGCAAGCCTTCTGAGCCTGGCAGGAACTCCCACCGGCCTCCGAAGGCTGGCGGATAGCTGCCCAAAGCCCAGGGTGCGCAGCGCTGCGCTGCGCTCCCCGGGCTTGGGCTGCAGGCTGCCATCTGCAAGCCTTGGGAGCCTGGCGGGAACTCCCGCTGTGCTCCGAAGGGTTGCGGATAGCTTCCTGAAGCCTGGAGAGTGAGAGGGGTCGGTGCACACCGACCCCTCTCGCTCTCCAGGCTTCAGCGAAAGCCTGCATTCACCCCATAGGATGCACACACATTTCCCCTTCATTTTTGGAGGGGAAAAAGTGTGTCCTATAGAGTGAAAAATACAGTACTTTGCTGCTATGAGTAAAGAATGCCATCAATTCTTCATACTAATCTTTTTGTTTTTCATAAAAAATAGACAATAAACCAAGTTGTGCTGTACACAGGACCGTTTGGTGTGTGATGAGACTCAGTGCTTGCTTTCAGTGGGACCTCACAGGAACTCAGTTCCGACATCTTCTCCATTGCCATTCTAAGAGAACAAGGGAGGTGTTCATGGTGAGCTCTATCACCTCTTTTTTCTAGAAAAATAAAACTGAAGAGACTTATTTCCACAAAGGCTGCTGAACTGTATTACATTCCCACCATATATGGCACACTTATTCTAAGTTCACTACACTTTCTCCAGCACAAAGGATGTTTGCATGTTATTTTAAACCATAGCTAATGGTGGTGGTGATGTGGGTTAAACCACAGAGCCTAGGACTTGCCGATCAGAAGGTCGGTGGTTCGAATCCCCGTGACGGGGTGAGCTCCCGTTGCTCAGTCCCTGCTCCTGCCAACCTAGCAGTTCAAAAGCACGTCAAAGTGCAAGTAGATAAATAGGTACCGCTCCGGCGGGAAGGTAAACGGCATTTCCGTGCACTGCTCTGGTTCGCCAGAAGCGGTTTAGTTATGCTGGCCACATGATCCGGAAGCTGTACGCCGGCTCCATCGGCCAATAGTGAGATGAGACCAGAACCCCAGAGTCGGTCACGACTGAACCTAATGGTCAGGGGTTCCTTTACCTTTACCTTAATGGTGGTTTAACACGAACAGCCTATTGCTGCATGCTGCTCAAAAGTCTTGAAAAAATGTATGAAGAGGAATTATTAGCGCTAATAACATTCCCGACACAGAGTATCAGAAACTGACCCACCCCCAAAATCACACCTAAATCAATTGTTTAGACGTTGGGTTCATTTCTGGTCAAAATTTATTCTGTGTATAATGTGTGAGTCTTACTGTCATGCAAAAGATGAGATTCAAATCCATCCTTATTATTAGGCAGATAAAACATCTATGAAATGATATTCCAAAGATACAAATAAATATAGTAGACACTTTACAAGAAGCATTATACAACAGATGGTCGACAATTCTTCTTCAGTCTGCAAATGTTTTTTAAATGGTGATGAATGCTATACTTCAAGCTGGAATCTCTTTTTGTCAACTCCTAAAGGAGCTTCAGAGAGCTGAAATCTGATCATTCCCCAGATGCTTGGCAAATCAGTTTCAGCAGAAATGCATGTATGCATGAACACTACAAGGAATTCATGTCCAGTAAGTCCCACCCATGACACTCTTCAGCGGCCAAAAGATTCCCTTCTGGGGATAAAAGCTACTAGGTTACACTGAGACCTTTCAAAGCCATAGCCTAGCTTGATTGTTCTTCTGCCTACCTCACGCTACTCCCAATTTGTCTTTTAATGCAATGGGCAGTTGGAACTGGACCACATTTCCACTCAGCTATGGAGCTTCCTTGGTGGTTGTAGGCAAATCATTGTCTCTTAAAGGTGAGCTGTTGTTGTTTAAACCTTTTGACTCAAATTCAGAGCCTGCAGAGTCCAAGCATTTTCTTAAAATGGCATCACATCAGTCACTTTTTTATTGCTGGGTTGTAGCCTAACTAAGTTTTCCCAGTTTGAAATAGGAATAATGCCTATTGCAAGTGAGCCCTTTGCCCTTCTATGCTTCCCCTCCTTAAATAACAAAAGTACCCCCAACTTCTCAGCTACAAATAAAGTGGCAAATGGAGGACTCGGCTATATTTTCTCTTATTATTACAAGGAGTAAATGAGTTAGTCCTATATACATTGTCTTGGGATCCTTAGAGGAAGAGTAAATTTAAAAAAATATGATGAATGTAATACAATAAATTGCAGAGCAAGCAGAATCCAAACTGTTTGAGGCTCTATAGATCAAAAGAAGCAAGTTGTTCCAGGAAGGTAAAAGGAAGGCAGTGCTCTAGCTAGCTAAGCAGGTATGGGTAGGATGCTGACCTTGGTCCACCAATCTGATCTGTTTCTGTTGAATGGTCTATGAATTCAAGCATCTTGAAAAGTGGAGTCTTGTTTGATCTGGCAAAGCACTTCTCAACTACTTAAGAAACAGAGCATACCCAGGACTGGTTAACATTACAGCAGTCCTTCTTTGTACAGATGGCCAACAATTCAAGCATGAGTAGAGTGTGCAAAGTTACAGTATATTTTAAAAATTGCTACTATGACAATTGAGCTTTTCCTGCATTGTGATGTATGGAATTGGGTGATAATCAACTCTAGAAAGCATCTTGTCAAAATGCTTCCCCCCACCTCTTGTACTATGTTCTGTAATGTTTTGTTGATCTGGTTGCTGCAGATTTGTCATGTCCTTTGGTTAGAAACAATAAGCTTACGGTACTGAAAAATGAACACTACAGGTGTGCAACCAGTCTGTGCTGGGGTCAAATAACATCGCAGTGATTTTATCTCTCTCTCAGTCCAACTGCATTGTTACAGTGCACCAAGCTGGGTCAGGAATCCTGCAAAGCCACATGTTGCTCTGTCACTTTGTTTTCTTGTATAGTCGTACCTCAGAAGTCGAACGGAATCCGTTCTGGAAGTCCGTTCGACTTCCAAAACATTCGGAAACCAAGGTGCAGCTTCAGATTGGCTGCATATTGTTCCCATTATGTCTGAACAGGAATTATTACTGATAAAGACCCAATATTTCTAAACTGCTCATTGCTTTGGCTAGCTCTGATTCTGCAAGTAGAATGGAAGTCATTCATAGCAGCTTTTAGTGCAGGTAAATGAAGAAAAGAATACCATAATATTGTTATAGGAACACTACTGTGCTGCTTCACATAGAGAGGACAACCATATCCCTAGGCTTGTTTATAGCTAAAGCTGATTGGTAATGGATACTGAGGGTCAGTCAATGCTCCTAGAGCAGGGAAATGCAGATCACACCAAACTTGCCAGGGTGGGAGCTAGAGGGAATAGTTTTATAATTTTTGTTATAGCCAGTAAAAGAAAAACAAGGCCGTGTGTGTGTGTGTGTGTGTGTGTGATTTAAGCGTGTTGGAAATGGGGAAATAACTTGGGAAACTATAAGGGCATGGATGGTTAGTGGCAACTGGGGGAAAACAGTGTAAATCTGAATAATAATAATAATAATAATAATAATAATAATAATAATAATATATTACATATACCCCACCCATCTGGCTGGGTTTCCCCAGCCACTCTGGGCAGCTTCCAACAGGAGATTAAAAATACATTAAAGAAGATACCTGGAGAACATTCAGTGCCTCAACATATATTGTTTTTGACTAAAAAGACATTTCAAAAACATTGTAATTCTCCAGTATTTTCTCTTCACAAGTGAAAAGATCTTAGGAAAGGCTGCCTCTGAGATTTACTAGAGCTCAAAGAATTGGGGAATATGAAACAATCAAGATCAAGAAGGTTTAAAAGGGCTGTATTAAAAATATAGATCTTGAAGAATTAAGAACATTAATTACTCCTGAGTTGAAACAATAAAGATAAGTAGTTACTATAATTGGAAGATACCTCTATGCAGTAATATTAAATCAGTCTTCAATTTTTCACTGGAAGCATGGAAGTGTTTTTAAAAACCCCACTGCTAACAGGTTTTTTGTTTTATTTCATAGAACTGGCCTCATGATCACAAAGATTTAAAGGTGAACTCTGTATACCAAAGATGGATTATTTTGACACTTGATTGGTTTCAGTCAGCTCTAAGGTTTTAGCAGCTGAGGTTTGGCAGATGTGCCTCCTTATCTAATACTGTTTCTCTGCAAGAAACCTATTTCTGGATATAGTGATTTTTCAATGTGGAATATGCGATTGTCCTTTGACAGAAGGGAGGATGAGGTTCCTGCACAGTTATTTTGACAGGTGGAGCCCGTCATGAACGAGTGAAGTAAAAGATCCATGTGCTGGGATCCCCTCTTCCACAAAAAGTACTCTATTTCAGTGTTTCCCAACCGGTGTTCCGCGGCACACGAGTGTGCCGTGAGACATCGGCTGGTGTGCCGCGAGATGCCTGGAGGGAGGCGGGCGAGTCGGGCGGCGAGAGGCGGGGCGGCGGCGGCGAGGAGCCGCTCGGCGCGCAAAGCGAGGGAGGCTGGAGCCAAGAGCAGCGGCGAGCAGGAGGCGCTTGGTGGGAGATTCAGCCGAGCCCGAGCTGCGTGCGCTCCCGAACCTCTGGGCGGAGAAGAGCGTGCGTGTGTCCGGCTTAGCGACGGATCCTCTCACCCGGCGCAGCAGAAGACAACCCTCGGGGCGGAGCTCCTGCCACAGGCCTCCCGCCTTCTTCCCCACGCGGGGCAGAATAAGTGGAAACCGGCGGACGCAGCGGGTTTCTCAGCCGCTGCCCGGGTTGCCCCTCTCTCCTACAGAGCCGCATCCATCCCAGCCCCTCCTGTCATCTCAACCTGCCCGTCTAATTTACATACCATCATATCCTCCTTTCTTATTGATTCACTTAGATTTAGTCTTACATTTCTCGCTTTGTCTCCGTAGACTGCGCGGAGGGAGAGCCAGAGAGAGGCATCGCTCCTGCGCGGCGGGAGAGGGAGCAGCCGGAGCGATGCCCCAAACAAGCTGAATTCCGAGCGAGGGACTGAGGGGGGAGGGAAAAAACTTTCACTTTCGTGCGTCCCTCCCGGCGTGACGCTGCGCGCTGACGTCACGGGGCGGGGCTTTAATGGTGGTGTGCCGCGAGATTTTTTTTCAGTAAACAGGTGTGCCGTTGCCCAAAAAAGTTTGGGAAACACTGCTCTATTTCTTTGCATTTTGTCACCACACATACTGTCATTTGAAACCTTATAATCCAATGATATTGAGTAGCTTTGAGATGGGGGGGGGGGAGTATACAAATGTGTGTGTGTAATCATCAAGAGCAGCCATCTATTTCATGATATCATGCAATGCACTAACATGAATTAATCCAAATATAAATGTGATTTGTCACATCGGTTCTGGCTGACTCATTAGCAAAGATATCCCTGTCTCGCCCGAATCTAAAGCTCAGTGACTGAGCAGGCAAATACAGAAGCTCTCATTGGTCACCTAGATTTTAGAGATTATTACTGGTGAGAATATATTGGGAGAAAATAAACCTTGAATCAGCCCTTGCTAGAAATTTACAGGTTGTCAACAAGGATTATAGAGCTATTTTCCATTCAGCTAGATACATTTGGAGAAAAGGAAAAAGATACCCACCAAGATTCTTGCACGGTAAAACCAACACCAGTACCAGTTCTGATATAAATGTCATCAGGGTGACCAGCTGCAAAGAGCATCAGAATGCTGTATCTTCAAAAATCCCTAAAATATTTAGCTAGGACCAATTCCTTTTAACTAATGTTGAGGCAGAAGACTAAAATGTACGGTACTGCATCTTAAATATATATATAGTCATTTGCTATGATCTTCTTGAGGACCTTAAGTTAGAAGATTATCTCAAACCCCTTCCAGATCTCTTTTAAGAAAAAGTTGAAAATATGCATGTTTTGAAATATGATGATGTCATCATCCCCCATCCTGCCTTCATTCATTTACTTCTCTGCTAATTTCACCTCCCATTTACTTCTTTCTTTCACCTCATTAATTTGCAGACATGTTCCTACGCCTCAATTTCTTGCAAAACACATGTGCACAGAAGCTCTCACACAAGTATACAGTCACACGACTACACTAACAAGTACACACAATCAGAGACACGCTAAAAAGTACAGATACACATGCATTTGCTTCCCATCACACACATCCCCCTTCCCCTTTAGAGTTACCAAAAAGTGGGTACAGAGGGGTACTGATATGCCAGGTCCATAGCCAGAAGGAGCACCAGTCTCTAAGGGGTTGTTGGTTGTTTTTTTTAGTGAGTCTCTATCCCTCCTAGAAAAAGGGATGCGGGTGGCGCTGTGGGTAAAAGCCTCAGTGCCTAGGGCTTGCCGATCGAAAGGTCGGTGGTTCGAATCCCCGCGGCGGGGTGCGCTCCCGTCACTCGGTCCCAGCGCCTGCCAACCTAGCAGTTCGAAAGCACCCTTAAGTGCAAGTAGATAAATAGGGACCGCTTACTGGCGGGAAGGTAAACGGCGTTTCCGTGTGCGGCTCTGGCTCGCCAGAGCAGCGATGTCACGCTGGCCACGTGACCCGGAAGTGTCTCCGGACAGCGCTGGCCCCCGGCCTCTTGAGTGAGATGGGCGCACAACCCCAGAGTCTGTCAAGACTGGCCCGTACGGGCAGGGGTACCTTTACCTTTACCTTTATCCCTCCTAGAAAGAAAGTTATGAAGCAAAATGTGCAGGTATCATTCTAAGTGTGTGTGTGTTTGTGTGTTTGCATTTTTGTGTGTGAAATGAGCCAGCCTCACTGATGTTGCCTGTCAAGAGTTTTTTAGCCAATGAGTGAAGTCGGAACTGTGAGTGGTAAATGAGTTATTTGGACACCAGGCAGTAGGAATCCCTATGTATCATTGTGGCATATAAATGCATATCTAAATAAAGAAATTGGAGAAACCTCAACATGTTTTAATTTATCATGAAGAAAGGAGAGTTTCTAAGGCTGAGTAAGGGTTGCTGACCTGATCTGAAGACTGACTATGCAGGTGCAAAAACAGGACTTTGGTTCAAAATGTCTTATTACAAATTACAAACAGAGTTTTTGGGTAGGAGGGTACAACTCTAAATGAACATGAGAATTGGAATTAGGTTAAAGCTCCCTACATGAGCCCATAATTTGCAAGCTTTATCAGTCGCCTTATTGTCAAGAAACAATTGGGTAGTTTCAATAATCAGTAATAAGAGAAGCCAAGAACTAGTATTCCTAAGTGGCCGGAATACAGGGGTTTTGTGGGGGTTTTTTAAAAAGAAAAATAACTATTTAAATATTCTGCAAAAGACAAAAAGTTAATCAACTGCAAAAGCTGTATTTTTTTAAAAAAATTAAAAATTACCACCTGAACTTTGCATGGTATTTTCACACACTAACCATGGTTTGCATGCTTCTCTGCATTGAGTATTAGAAAGAAGAAGAGTCATCAATCTTAGTCTCACATTTAAAACTCATTAAATCCCTTTGCCATCCTTCTTGAAGATTAATAACATGAGCCCAATATAATAGTTTTGCCAATTTAAATGTTTCCATTTTAACACTCCATTTCAAGAACACACTAATTACATTATCTAGCTTCTAGGCCAACTCTACAATGCACTCTGATAACTATCCTATCTGCTGCATATGGTGTGATGCTGGGTAATCCCTCACTATAATTATCTGTAGCAAATGAGAAGTTACTATTTTAAAACAATCTATAAAGATTTTAATTATAATTTAAAATCCTAAAATTGCAGATATTACACTGTGTTTTGAACATTCACTTCTGCACAAGAGTACAGCAGTTTTGAATTAATCAAGGCTACAGCTTGCGTCACTATTGCAGTTGTAAGGCCAATCAAGACAATGTTAAGCTCTTTTTGTCAATGCGAGAGAGAGATAAACTTTGAAGTGCTTGATTTTGGTTGGATTATGTATTGTGTGTGCATGTTTGGCCTTGTAGTTATATACTCCCCCCCATCTCTTTTGCTTCTGAAAGTTTGCTGAAAATAAAACATGGCTTGGAGCATTATTTCTGAAAAAACATTGCTAAAATGTTTGTTTTGTATGGATCTGTGGACTGAGCAATATTAGGACTGCATAAAGGCCAATCTAACTGCAAACTTGGGACGCGGGTGCCGCTGTGGGTAAAAGCCTCAGCGCCTAGGGCTTGCCGATTGAAAGGTCGCGGTTCGCCCCACGGCGGGGTGCACTCCCGTTGCTCGGTCCCAGCGCCTGCCAACCTAGCAGTTCGAAAGCACCCCCGGGTGCAAGTAGATAAATAGGGACCGCTTACTGGTGGGAAGGTAAACGGCGTTTCCGTGTGCTGTGCTGGCTCGCCAGATGCAGCTTGTCACGCTGGCCACGTGACCCGGAAGTGTCTCTGGACAGCGCTGGCCCCCGGCCTCTTGAGTGAGATGGGCGCACAACCCTAGAGTCTGTCAAGACTGGCCCGTACGGGCAGGGGTACCTTTACCTTTACCTTAACTGCAAACTTATAATAAATAGCTGCAATACTATTTCATTCCTTTTCATTTAGAATGCAGTTAATAAGATAAAAAATTAACATTGCTTGAATTTATGAATTAACATGTTAGCCCAAGGTGTTAATCCTGCACAAATCCAGAGTTAGAGTCCCTAAGATGGTTTGGTGGTCCTTCCAGTAACTCTTGCAGCCAAGCTGGTGCTGAATGAATTGCTCTGCTTCCTTTGGGCCACATCAGCAAGCTAATTTGCAGTGGCGTAGCATGGGGGTGCAGGGGGGCCGGCCGCACCGGGCACAACATCTGGGGTTAGGGCAAATCCACAGGTTAGGGGGTGCAAATCCATGGGTTAGGGGGTGCAAATCCACGGGTTAGGGGGTGCAAATTACTTGCCTTGCCCCGGGTGCTGACAACCCACGCTACGCCACTGCTAATTTGTAATACATGGGTAGTCATATATTGTCATCTGGGCAGTGCAGGACCTCCATACACACTGTCCAGGCTTGCACTCCAGAGAGGTCACTTCGGACTTCACCCCTGAAGGCACACTCCATTGTCTCTCGAGACAGGCAGATGCGAACAACAATTAGTGCTGAGGGTGTTCTGCAGAAGTTGTTTGGTATTTCTTAAAATTCCTGTTCACTTGTTCTGTTGATAGTATATGAACTTCTGAATGGGTATGGAGCTTGTCAAACTCCTGTTTCTTCTCAGAGATTCTTTAATATTTGTAAAGAAAAAAAAGGTTATTTATATTAAATGGCTAAAGATCCATGCTACATACTGAAAGGACACTTATATGAGAAGCAATGGATAGAGCTATGGTTCTTGAAGGAAACACTTCCATGCCAGATTAACATCACGGATGCCTCTTTCATGATATTTTGTATTGAGCTCTAACTAACACAAGAATACAGAACATACACATATTTGAAAAGGCTACAAACAGCACACAAGTGGTTGGGAATCAGAGGTTGGGAATCTGTGGTCATCCAAATGTCTCTGGTCTTCAACTTCCATCTGTCTCTGCAAGCATGGCTGATGGCTAGGGAAGATGGGAGCAGGATTCCAATAATATCTGGAGGACCTCATGTTCCGGAGTGCTAGCATAAATCATGGAATTTTCTTTTAAAATGCAGTCAAGTAGCATCTGAGAAAAGTTTGAGACCTACTCATAAATATTTTAAAGGAAAAGGCCATCGTTACTACATCTGGATCCCAGGCGGACATCTGGACACCTGCTCTCAACGTCTTGCTTGCAGAAAATAGCCATTTTGGAAACAATTTTCAGAGGCAAAGTGGTGTGCAGGAGTGGGGTTCACCCCTCCTTTCCCTATACCAAGACTGAGGATGGGAGACAGCTGCTTTTTATAAAGAGAAAGATGTGGGGAATCCCAAGTACTGGATTCAGATTGTATAGTATGCAATGTGCTTTCACAGTTGCAGCAGTTTCTGTGAGACACGCAAACATTCCTCTGTAGTGAGCATGCCGTATTATTACAGAACCCATAGTGCAGTGCTATGTTAATCCCCAATACATTCATGACTCCCTCTGACAACCTCACCCACCTTCCATTTGCAGACAATTTAACAGCACTGAAGTCTTGTGAGTTGCCTTAGTGTCCTTAACAGTTCCCTTAGTTTTCTTAACAGTTCTTTGTGTTTCTTCGCTTTCTCCTTCATCCTTTGACAATCTGTGACATCCTTGAGAGGAGGCGAAAATGGCCATCCTGCGCCAAACAGCCTATTGAATACCTGCCAGAAGGTGAAGCTATTAACATCTTCTTGAGTAGGACTGAACACTTAACACCAAGGTGAGAGGATCTATAGCTTATTAAAAATGGTCTTTGGCTATTTAGTAATAAAAAAAAGTTATTTCTTATCAGCAGATTGTATTTCGTGCACTATTGCCTTTCCTTCCTGTAAATCATTCACTGGCCTTACATATGTTTAGCATCAAAGCTGCACAAAAAGTTCTAATATTTTCTTTTTCTTTTTTTAATATATTTTTTATTGAGTTTCTTTTCTTAGGGTCATAGACACATGGTTAGAGTAAAGAATACAAGAAACAAAAACAAAATAAAAATGATAAAAAGATCATTACAATCCAACTTTCAATGATTTTTCCAATATTCCAAATGGACTTCCCCACATCCTCCAGATTCTGCATTCTTTGCAATAAAAATTTCAGCAATTTGTTACCTTGTTTCTTAACTTACTGTATCTTTCAGTTATTATGTTTCTAAGTTCATCATATTATATCCCAACTTTGTACATTTAAAGTTACCATAATAAAGTTGTTTCATTTTACCACCTCTTTTTTCTTGTCTTAATTTTCAGTTTATCTAATCAAGTTGCTAAAGCAAAAAAATTTCCTAATCGTGCGTATTTCTTAACATTCGTACAACTTATAATGTTTTTGCAAATAGTCCTTGAATTTTTTCCAGTCCTCTTCCATTGTTTCCTCGCCCAAGTCTCGGATTCTGCCAGTCATTTCAGCCAATTCCATGTAGTCCATCAACTGCGTCTGCCACTCCTCCAGCGTGGGTAAATCTTGAGTCTTCCAGTGCTTTGCAATAAGAATCCTTGCTGCTGTAGTAGCGTACATAAACAAAGTTCTATCCTTCTTTAACACCTTCTGGTCCACCATGCCCAATAGGAAGGCCTCTGGTTTCTTGGGGAAGGTATACCTAAATACCTTTTTTAACTCGTTATAAATCATTTCCCAGAAGGCCTTCACTTTTGGGCAGGTCCACCAAAGATGGAAGAATGTCCCTTCTGCCTCCTTACATTTCCAGCATTTATTATCAGACAAGTGGTATATCTTAGCTAGCTTGACTGGGGTCATGTACCACCGGTATATCATTTTCATAATGTTTTCTTTCAAGGCATTACATGCCGTAAACTTCATACCGGTGTTCCATAACCTTTCCCAGTCTTCAAACATAATGTTATGTCCAATATCCTGTGCCCATTTTATCATGGCAGATTTAACTGTCTCATCCTGTGTATTCCATTTAAGCAGCAAGTTATACATTTTCGAAAGTGTCTTAGTTTTTGATTCTAACAATTCCGTCTCTAATTTCGATTTTTCCACCTGGAAACTGACTTTTTTGTCCATTTTAAAAACCTCTTGAATTTGAGCATAATGTAACCAATCCCGCACCTTATTTTTTAGTTTGTCTTGGCTCTGCAACCTCCATTTGTCTCCAGTTTTTTCAATTATTTCCCAATATTTTGGCCAGTAGGCCTCCATGTTGGGTCTTTTCCTAGCCTTGGCCTCCATCGGTGAAAGCCAACTCGGGGTCTTGCCCTCCAATAAGTCTTTATATTTCGACCAGACCGCGAAGATTGCTCTTCTGACAATATGGTTTTTAAATAGTTTATGAACTTTGACCTTGTCGTACCACAGGTAAGCATGCCAACCAAAAGCATTGTCAAACCCTTCCAGATCCAGGACATCAGTGTTCTCCAACAGAAACCAATCCTTCAGCCAACAAAAGGCTGCAGATTCATAATACAACCTCAAGTCCGGCAGGGCAAACCCCCCTCTTTCCTTTGAATCAGTTAATATTTTAAACTTTATTCGGGGCTTTTTGCCCTGCCAGACAAACTTAGATATATCCTTCTGCCACTTTCCAAAACATTCCACTCTGTCCACGATCTGTAGGGCTTGAAACAAAAATAACATTTTCGGCAATACATTCATCTTTATAGCTGCAATTCTACCCAACAAGGAAAGTTTCAACTTTGACCAAATTTCCAAATAAAAAAGTTCTAATATTTTCAAGCTAGGTGAAGGCTGCACAAGGAGAGCGGATACCAAAATCTAGTCATATAAAAAGGAGGTCACAAAAATGGTACATAGAGATGTTCACCCCAGCCCTGCACATTACCCAGTGAGACTTACTTTCAAATAAGTGTGCCAAGTACTGCAGCCATATCCATATGAACAACCCTTGATAATCCTGTACGTGTTACCGTATTTTTCCAGGTATTAGACAAGGTTTTTTGACTCATAAATCATGTAAAGAAACTGGGGTCATCCTATACAGTGATACCTTGGTTTACAACCATAATTCATTCTAGAGTTCCGGTTGTAAACCAAAACAGGTTGTAACCCAAGGCACACTTTCACCAATGGGACCTAAATAAAATAAAATAAAATAAAAATGAAATGGTTATAATCCAAAAAAAATGGGTTGTATTCCTAAAAAAGGGACACACACTTCAGGGTTTGACGTGGTTATAATCCAAAATGGTTGTAATCCAAAACGGTTGCAAACCAAGGTAACACTGTACACGGATAGTGGCGTGGGGGGGGGGTAAGCTGTGCAGCGGCAGCCAGCTGGTTGGCGGGTGCACAACTCCCCCCCATGCCGCTGTGGGGAGTGTGCACTCTAGGGAGCGTTTCCTGCAGCGGTGTGTGTGTGGGGGAGCGGCTGCCCGCTTTGCCAATCCCCAGCAATGGCCCTACTGGGGTGATGGCACACGTGCAATTTCCCCTAAAAAACTCAACAACTTTGGGCCATCTCCCCTCATTTTCTTTAAATTTAGTCCCCCAAAATAGGGAGCGTCTTATACATGGGGGCGTCTTATACACAGAAAAATACAAAAATTCATTGCCACCACGAGTGTTTTCCTTTATCCAGTGCCAATGACTTTTGCCTCTGCCACTGCTCAAAAAGCAATGTTTATTGTGTGTCATATACATGGTGTTGGATGGGCTGACATGTCCAGGATTTTCCCACAGCTACTATGCCAAAGTAGTCGTACAGATAAGCTAGGGACATGGGTGGCACTGTGGTCTAAACCGCTGAGCCTCTTGGGCTTGCCAATTAGAAGGTCAGTGGTTCAAATCCCCATGACGGGGTGAGCTCCCGTTGCTCTGTCTCAGCTCCTGCCTACCTAGCAGTTCGAAAGCATGCCAGTACAAGTAGATAAATAGGTGCCACTGTGGTGTGAAGGTAAAGAGCGTTTCCGTGCGCTCTGGTTTCTGTCACAGTGTTCCATTGCACCAGAAGCAGTTTAGTCATACTGGCCACATGACCCGGAAAGCTCTATGGAGAAACGCCAGCTCCCTCGGCCTGAAAGCGAGATGAGCACTGCAACCCCATAGTTGTCTTTGACTGGACTTAACCATCCAGAGGTCTTTTACTTTTACCTTTACAGAAAAGCTATGCGTTGGGTATGAATGAAGTATGAAAGAAAATCATCTGATTTATTTTCATGCCATATTGTGAAAGACTACATAGCAGATATACTGTTTTAAATATTGATTTAATAGTGAAAACCGTGTACATGCTTTTAATGGATTTATCATCTGTCTTGAGTCTTTATTTGAAGGGCAGATTAAGAAATCAAATGAATTCAGAAAAATTCTGCATGAGAGTACCACTTTTGAAGGCATTTTAATAGGATTTTAATATGAGATGTTAAAAGAGCAAGGGGTGAAACACATTTTTTAAAAAAAATTACTGGAGCAGGGAAGTTGGACTAGATACCTACTTTATTGTGTACATTTACTAAGTCACCACATGCCACACTACTTCTGACAAGAAATATTGTGATAGCGCTAAAAAGATTAAAAACCTGTTACTCTAATGAGGACTTGTAATTGTTAGGACTGTGTGAATTGATCCCTACTGAGAAGTCCTATGACAGCTGCTGAGAAATATGTGTTTGCCTCTCATGTGGGGAGCCGGCATGAGAGGCTCATTTATAAGCAAATTGTGAGTGCTTTACAAAATAACAGAGTCCTGTGACACCACTGAAGACGAATATATTTATATTAGGATCAGCCAGGATTTGACCTGGAAGCCTCCTGGTCAGTTTGCTGGAGCCTTTATGGAGAGCTGTTCCAAATGATGAATGGAATAAGAGTCCATAACGCTCTCACAGGTCTCATAGCTGGCAACTGTCCCTTATTTGGTGGGAAACTCCCTTATCCCAGCTCCGTTTCCCGGATTGATGATGTCCCATAAATTTCCTGGGTTTCAAAGGAAGCAGCTCCTCTCCCTCCCTCCCTGCCGGCCAGGGAGGAGGGAGGCTCTAACTGTGTTGCTTGGCTGCGTTGCTCACGCAATAAGGAGTCTAAGAATGGACACTGACAAACTGGAACGTGTCCAGAGGAGGGCAACCAAAATTGTCAACACAATGTGCACATATTTTTCACTTTAGGGATGTCTGGAAGTAACTGCTTTTGGTCTGCTGAGTTTTGGTGGAGAAAGAAATTGATGCTCTGTCCAAATGCTGAAGTGAATCTTGGAATCTGGAATTCCATCCATGATTCACTCCACTCCCTGCCTCTGCGAATCGGTCTAGCAAACCTATCGGGAAGTTGGAACAGATGAACAAAACTGGCATAATATGGTCTTTGTAGCCAAGCCCAGTAAGTAGCTGGAAACAGAAAGCTTTTGTGTTGTTTTTCATCGGAAGTCCCACATAGACTGCATTACAGTAATCAAATTAAGAATTTACAAGAGCACGAATTGAAGAAAATGTTCCATTTAACATTTGTTAAAAAACCTGAAGCATTTTTATTAGGGATTGTAGGGAAAGATCTGCCAAAAAAGCTGAAAAACATCTTCATGTATGCAACAACGTCCACGAGAGTTTTAATAGCACAAGGATGGAAGACTGAAGAAACCCCAACTAAAGAATCATGGCAAGAAAAATTGATGGATTATGCAGAACTGGCAAAACTGACATACAAGCTACGGGACAAGGATAACTGTGACTTTAAAGATGAATGGGAACCCTTTACAAAGTATTTGAAGACACAACAAAGCGAACTGGACTCCTTGGCTGGTTTTGAATAAACATTCACTTTTTATTGATAATAATCAGCTAAACAGTTTGAGGATCTATACAACTGTGTAACATGCAGAAAACAGCATTTCTAGAGAAATCAAAGACTGGAACTGAGGGAAGTCGGGGGTGGGTGGGTTCTGTGGGGGGAGGGAGGAGGAGGGAGGAAAAATGGGGGAGGGAATAAGGATGATATGTTTCTGGATAATATGTTTTGTTTTAATTTTGAATAAAAAGTTATTAGGGAAAAAAATTTACAAGAGCATAATTTGAATTTGTAAAACCCTTTAACAATACTTTTTGATTTATTTCTGATTTCAGTAGGTGGATACATGATAAGACTTCTACACAAATATAAGCCTTAATGTTTTTGCAGCACTAAGCTCTAGAAGTAATCTATGCAAATGTCTAAGCTTTACTATTTGTATCTTAAGCAATCCTATTACTGATCTATAACCATTCTACTTTCAACCACCACTGTGCCAAACAAGCAAAGAAAATGAAATATAATTGTGGGCCACTTTAAAACAAGACAATTTTTTAAAACAATTGATCACTTTCATACAGAAAATTAGGTATGTTCTGTACATACACCAACATGCATGATAAATGAACACATAATCGTGTTGTTAGTCACTAGTGCTGGGTGACATCAACTTTTCAACATTGCAGTATATCACCAGCCAAACACCGCAGTTTGGCGATAAACCGCAATGTTGAGAAAACAAGCTGCATTGGCCTCAACTGAGGCGGTTTCACCCCAGCGCCTAGTTGGCTGGGACAATGCAACTTGTTTGTACGGCTCAGCTGGGTTACGGGTGGGAAGAAACCAAATTAAACTAATAGATCCACTGAAATCAATGGACAGTAATGGCTAACTTAAGTCCTGATTTCAGTGAGTTTACTCTGAATATGATGTACTGTACTCAAATACTACCCAGTGAAATATACGGTAATTAAAATCAAATAATTGCTTTCTTTTGACTAAACATGCATAGGATGAGACTGAAATAGTATAATGAAATGCAAAATCTGGCTTCAAATGACGATAACTCGGTTAGGACCATCAATTTCAATAGGTCTACTCTGAGTTAAACTTAGCTGAATACTACCCTATATTTGCAATTTATTGAGAGTTTTGCCAAAAGGCAATAATTCTGTGGCTTAGCTCTCTACCAATATATATTTTAACAAAATGTTTGCCGGAGGCATTAAAGGAAATGGTACCAGGTGTCTATATCCCTATCCAATTTTATTTCCTTCATTATTAAAAATGTGATAAGTAAACACACACACACAACACATGGGCCCAGATTAGACTAAAACTAATGGGAGCCAGCTGAAGTCCTGCTAGTGCAATGGGATGTTTCCCCATTTCTGCATCTTGTGTGGTTCCTGTACACCCTCCAAACTGGCTCTGGGAGATCCCCTAGAACAGCACATAGGGGGAGGAGTGGGGAAGCGGAAATGCTGGTATTGACAGAATGCAAGCCTGGAGGTCCTGGGATGCCCAGATGTGGTCCAAAGGAAGCAGAGCAATGCATTCAGCACCAGTTTAGCTGCAGGAGTTGCTGCAAGGACCCATACAAGACACCACTAAACCATCTTAGGGACTCCAACTCCAGATTTGTGCAGAGTTAACTCCTTAGCCTTTTCTTCTCCTGATGATGTCCCATGGATAAGGATTTCCCTCTATGGCAGGTGCCCAAACGGCCTTCTTGACCATTGGACCCACTATTAGTCTTGTGTACGGGGTGGTAAGGGAGAGGTAGTACCTCTGGTGGTGGTCATGTTGCACTCCTTCTGGGGTAGCTTTCCACCTTTGGTCCCTATCCTGCATTCAGTTCTCACCTCTAGCTCCCAGAAGCTGTCAGCATGCGACAGTGACCACACCCCAGGAAATGGCTTCGACTGGCCAGCTAAACCAGGTGAGGGTAGTGAATGGGTTTCAAACCCTCCATGACTCAGAAACATCTCCTTCATGCAAAGACAGGCCCTGGCAGTTTGAACAGACAAGACCAATAGTGGGTCCAACAGCCAAGAATGCAGTTTCTGCAAAGGAGGTCACTTTGGTATTGCTAACACAGTGGTTTGACTTCTTTCATCTCGAGACAGATGGATGCTCACAGCATTCAACTCAGAGGTTTACTCAGAGTCAACCCACAGGAATCAAGAATCATGACTAAATTAGGTCCATTTATTTCAAGGAAAACTTAGTCGGATATCACCCATTGGTTTCAGGTAAACGTTTTGTGAATCAGGATGTTAATCCTGAGTCTGACACTAGTTCTTCGGCTCCCTCCCCGCAGGTTTGGAAATGTGTGTTCAAAGGTGCCAACTTATATAAAAGCATTAATTTGAATGTATACAACCCATTTTCTGCCTCCGTGCAATTTTAGAAGAGTCAGCGCTTAGCGAGCTTCAGTGAGTGCAGGGACACTGCACTGAGGGGGGTGAAGTGGATTTCTTTTTAAGTGACCCTGCTGGAGTAGCAGCAAGAGCACTTCAAAGGAAAACAACTTCAGCTTGCTTTTGTAGAAGCCTGGGTGGCACAGCAGCACAAGAGGATGAACCGAGGAAGGTTCAGCACTGGGCTGAGCGAGAGAGCTGGAAAGAGGCTGCAAGGCAAAGTTGCAATTTCGAAAAAGACACTCTGCGCTTCCAAATATAGTTTGCGAGTTAACTGGCTGCATTTTAAGTTTTGGGGTTTTCTTTTTAAAAATTGATTTTATGCATGCTTTACTTGGGCACATGTAAGCATGCCAGCTTCGTGTGCATTTGCCACGATGCTTGCTGTGTCCACAAAATATCCACAAACCTGACAAAACCACAACTTTAAGTATGAATGTTCTTAACTACAGGATTTAGAAAGCGGCAGACTTAAATAGTGACTTGAAAGATTTTACACATAATCCTTCATTTCAAAACAACAACAACAACAACAACACAACAGTTGGTAGCAGTGGACACCACCCCAATTTCCAAGCAGTAAGAGATTTCAGGAGTTCCAGGGTTTGTGTTTCCTTTGGAATGAGGCACAGCAGAGACTGTGACATCTTTATGATATAGTGTTTATTTGCACATATATGCAACCTGAGCGAAGGGTTTGCAGCATTAACACCCCAAAAGTGTTCCTCTTCTTTAAGGCTGCTTCTTCCATAGCTGCAGCCTTAAATTCAACCAGAAATCAAGTATCACTCTATCTCTCCGGCTTCCCAGCCTGCTGCTAATCATCATCATCATCATCATCATCATCATCATCATCAATACCTTTATTGTCAATGTACAACCAATGTACAATACAACCAATACACAACTGAGCCTCCTCCCCACAAACACACAATCTCATTGCACAATCTCATTGTGCTTGTCGCACAACACACCAACCCCGAAAGTCAGCTGCACTATATTATTTTCCGTTCAGCAGCCTAACAGCCCACAGATAGAAACTGTTTTTTAGCCTGTTGGTATGACTGATTATACTTCTATATCTCCTGCCCGAGGGTAGAAGATTAAAGAGGTGCTGGCCAGGGTGTGAATCATCCCTGAGAATTTTTCTCACTCTCCTAAGGCAACGATCCCTTGCAATGTCATCTAGCGGGTTAAAGAGTCAGCCCATGGTATAATGTGCTGTGTTCACCACCCTCTGGCTCACATAATTCAAGTCAGCTCTGGCCTTTGTCTATCTCACTACCATTTGCCCAGTCTGGAACAGAGCCGCTTCCTTTGTTACCTTAACAACCCATACTATTATCTCACCAGGAAGCTAGCCTGGCTATTCCAGGAATTTGAATCCTTGCTTAAATTTTAACACTTGCTGGATCAAGGGATTAGAAGGGTCTTGGCATACAGCCTACTCATTAACAGTAGCAATCTGTTGAGCACAGGTTATTCTGCATCTTGAACCCCTTCAAAGCCTATGGTAAGATTGGACAATCTTTCCTGACATTATAAACCATAATTTATCAAGTTGGAAACAACCTTTGGGCACAAGTGTTGCTCCCTTGTCCATCCCATCCGTCTCTTGCGCACCAGCTTCAGCACTTTGTTCATTGCTTATATTAAGCCAGAGGTTGTCTTTATGTCTGACATAACTCTGATTAGCACTTTATTTAGAGATGATACAAATATCTGTGATTTTCCCCTTCTTGATATAAAACCATCCATGCTCTGTGGAAGATAAGTATCTAAACAGGCATTACATTTAACAGCAGTATAATCAATACTGTGAAAAAGTGACTGGAAGTCATCTTGTCTCAGTCTCTCTCAAAAATATGAGCATCTGTGGGTTAAACCACAGAGCCTAGGGCTTGCCGATCAGAAGGTCGGTGGTTCGAATCCCTGCAATGGGGTGAGCTCCCGTTGCTCAGTCCCAGCTCCTCCCAATCTAGCAGTTCGAAAGCATGTCAAAGTACAAGTAGATCAATAGGTACCGTTCCAGCGGGAAGGTAAACGGCGTTTCCGTGCACTGCTCTGGTTCGCCAGAAGCAGCTTAGTCATGCTGGCCACATGACCAGGAAGCTGTACGCCTGCTCCCTTGGCCAATAAAGCGAGATGAGCGCCGCAACCCCAGAGTCAGTCACGACTGGACCTAATGGTCAGGGGTCCCTTTACCTTTACCTTTTACACTTGCATACATTTCAGTACAGTACATTTGACATCCATCAAACAATTTAAAGATGCTGTTTGGATTAGTTTGCAAAGCGTGAGCAAGTCAACGTTTGTAAAAACCTATACAGTACAACCAGAGCCCCTGGGAGTGTTTAACCAGTGTGGGGCTGAAGGCAATCCAATTTTAAATGAAAAAAGGATCCAAATTCTATCCAAAAAGACTCAGTTCATGAATACTATACAACTTCAGAAGAATTTGAAGCCCACCATTCAGGGCTCAGCCTCTTAATTCTCAATCATAGCTATGGTTCCCCTCTCCCTCTCTCCATACTTTAGAGTTCACTTCCCCTCTGCACAAGTAAGCACTGTTCCCAAGATACAACAAGCAAGAGAGTTGCTGGAACTGATAGATCCTCTTCTTCCTCTCTCTCTTTATCAATTAATCTTGACTGAAATAGTGTGTGCTGTTTTTTGTCTGATCATTTGTGTGAGGAGGGCTCTAGCTTTTTCTGCCTCACCATGATTCCATGGTCCCTCTGCACGATCAAGCAAATGTTAATCATGACTATGTTCTATTTAAACCAAGAGAACAAACTTTTTAGTGGTGAAGCTTGTGGGGTGGGAAGACAGGATTGCAAATTCTTCCAGTCTTCCCTGCATTCTCATCTGAAAATTGGAGCAGAGCCTGTTCACGTACAGCTGTGTATACCGTATTTTTCGCTCTATAAGACACACCAGACCACAAGATGCACCTAGTTTTTGGAGGAGGAAAACAAGAAAAAAAATATTCTGAATCTCAGAAGCCAGAACAGCAAGAGGGATCGCTGCGCAGTGAAAGCAGCTATCTCTCTTGCTGTTCTGGCTTCTGGGATAGCTGCGCAGCCTGCATTCGCTCCATAAGACGCACACACATTTCCCCTTACTTTTTAGGAGGGAAAAAGTGAGTCTTATAGAGCAAAAAATATGGTAAATAGTCTCTGTGAATTGGAAACTGCAGATCTCAATCACGTGGAAAGAAAGCCTTGCACACATGCCACAGAACATACCCATAGAAGCTATTGCAACCTTCAAATGAAGGTATGGAAAAATAATAGTATATGTAGTCCTATTACCTCCTGGCCAACCCATGCACTGAAAGATTGTCCACAAGGGGCTTTAAGTTAGTCAGAGCAAGCAAGTCCCATTCCACTGATTTCAAAGGATCTTAGTTCTGACTGATTTCTGTAGGATTGGGTTGTGTATGAAAATAGTTAAATACATCACACATGTTCCTCTGAATATTAGATTTTTCCTTTAAATCTATTATTCTCATCGTGCATTTTGAAATGCCATTTGATATTCCTCCTTTCTGTAGCTGCAATCCCCGTCTTTAAAGCTCCTGAAAAAAACACCTTCCATTTGTATGTTTTTGCTGATTATTTTTCTGCCACTAAACAGGAACTATTCTGCCGCAGCATTTGGGAGAATCGCTGCTTTGTTTAGCTTATGCCTCGTTTCCAGTCATTTGCCGATTTAGCTACTTAAAGACATCCTCAGTTATTAAAAGTGATTACATTTTCTGCTTTGTTAAGGATCAAGGGTGCTTCTGTTAGGAATCTATATCGTATTATAAACTAATGACTACCGACTTGATTATTGTTGTCACTTTCTGGATCCAATTCACAGAGAGCTTTTAGGATGAAGATTTTGGAAGAAGCCACTAGGCAGGTTGGTTTAAACGAGCAAGGAAAGTAATAGAGCACCCTATCATTGAGAGTTTTAAATCCAATATTACTCCCTGTCAGAAAGCTCTTGTTATTGTAATTACTTTTCTAAAGTAGGCTGCTAACAAGATTAACCTCTTTGGCTCCACTGTATACCCTGGTAAATACAAGTAAATAGTCACCCAGGAAAACTATACTGCAACTTGCAAGTCTTTCTACAATCTATGAGGCCACTGACAGTTTCCTGCAAATCACATGTCACTTATATTGAAGAGACCCATTCATTCTGATGTTTTCTTTTATAATGCTAATATTTCTTTAAAAGTGCTTTTCTAAGGCATACAATCAAACAGATTATTCATTGTTGTTCTCAAACCCTCAATGCCTATCTCTCTTTTTTCTTCAGCCTATTTTTCTGAAGTTGAAATACATCCCCAGCCTGTCTTTGATGCCCACAGTACTGCAACAAATTCTGCCAATACAGATTAGTAAATGTTTACCGAACAAAATACTTGGGTATTAGTAAAATGGGGTGTCTCCAAAGGCTCTCTGCTAATCCCTCATTTTGCTGCCATTTTAAGATAGGCCCTTCACCATGTTGAAACACTGTTGTACTTATAAATCAAATCTTTGAAATGATTTGTTAAATCTTAGGCTTTTCCCCAGACAGAATTCCCCAGACCTCAGTTCCAGCAAGTCTCAGGTGGGTGCCATTGCCATTATAAGAGAACAAGGGAGGCATTCATGGTGAGTTCTGGCCCCCTTTTTTGAAAAATAGCACTGGTTATATCAGATCCAAGTTTTCCAAAAGCTTCAGCCCAACTGAGATTCTGTGATTCCTGCATTGTTTGTTGTTATTGTTTAGTCGTGTCCGACTCTTCGTGACCCCATGGAGCAGAGCACGCCAGGCACTCCTGTCTTCCACTGCCTCCCACAGTTTGGTCAAACTCATGTTAGTAGCTTCGAGAACACTGTCCAACCATACCGTCCTCTGTCATCCCCTTCTCCTTGTGCCCTCAATCTTTCCCAACATAGGCTATTCTCTATGTCCACTCCCTTTCCTGCTCTTTCTTATCAACCAATAATGTCTATATACCTGTATGGCATCGCAAAGTAATTTGGAATACGTTGTACAAAAGGAGTAATTATTTTCTTTTTTTTTGCCGTTTCTACATTTGAACGAAACTAAATATGATGACAGGTTTGCAAGATTAAACTGCTAGAAGAGCACTCAATATTTTAAGTACACAGGGTGCTGAAAAAAAGAGTATTGGCTGCTGCTCCACCCCCCACAACATGGACCATATCACTGTTGTTATTTTTATATACATGATTAAATAATAAAACAAATAGTGTTTAGGCACAGTCATTCTTTTGTATGCAGGTCTGTCTGATGTTTTTCTCTTTCTTCAACTTAAAAACAGATGTTATACACATCCCATTTTTACATGGGCCTCCCAGTGATCTCCCATTACTAAAGGTCCATACCTGCTTAAAATCAGCACTAGAAATTCCTACAAAACTAAGGCAGAGGCAGATCTATGGAAGCACAACAGTTTGTTCACACTAGACACTAAGCCAAGAGGGTGCTGCAGGGGACAATGCAACAATGACTTAGATCAATCCCTGACCACTGGTCCTGTTAGCTAGGGATGATGGGAGCTGTGGTCCCAAAACAGCTGGAGGGCCGAGTTTGGTGATACCTGACTTAGATGGAAGGCATTGGGGGGCACCAAATGTTGGCATCACATAGGGCGCTGCTGAAATTTTAAAGTCCACCACTAACAGATGTTTTATTGGGTCCGCATGTCTAATTGTTGGAAATGTGAAATATACAAGGCCAACTTTTCCCATTGTTGGTGCACCTGCTCTTTCAACAAAGGAATCCTGGCAACTGATCTTAAGGAACACCCCAATGATTTTATGTTATAGAATATGTCTAGATTCTTTAAAAAATTCCTGTTAACATACTTAAAAGAAACTCCAGAAGATAAATTGTTTTATGTGATTGTTACAGCAAGGAAAAAGAAGAATTTAATGACCACAAAAGTGGTTTATTAAATTGTGGGGTTTTACAACTCCAAGCAAGATCTTATTACTTTTTAATGGGTAAAGCAAGGGGGAAATGATATAATGGATTTTGAACAAGAATGGGAACTCTGCAAAATTGATCATGCTTGCCCTTACCCTGTTTTGTAAAAGCTGTGTTAAACAGTATCTCAGAAAGGTAATACTCCTTCCAATGACAGAACTTGATGTTACCGTTTTGTTTTTTGTTTTTAAGTTGTTTGTAATTATATGTGTTTTACCCTTGATAATTTTATTTTATCCACTTACTTTATTAGATTTATATTTTTAAAAAATATATAAAACTTAAATATGTTAGTTAATTAACTCTTCTATTTTTTTTTTACTTTTTCTTAAATGAAACTGAAAGTAAATGAAAGTAATAAAAAAGAAGAAAATAACTTTCTAAAAATCATATATGGAAGACATTTTTAATGGGGAAATTAAGGTGAAATCCCCAAGGGTTTTTTTATATCCAATGTCCTTGCATCTAAATTGTTCCTAACTATGTACCAAGATTTAGAATTCTGTAAGAGAAAATGAGTTATAAACATTTTGACAACAGTAGCATGTCAAATGCCTGAAATTACGCACAGGGGCAGCTGTGGTCCCCAATGCCTTCCCTGATCCTGCACTCAGGGAGACATGACTATGGTTGGTGAAAGGATCCATTATTTTTCAGAGATGGGTGACGACCAGAGGCATGGCGGGAATATCAATCAGTCCTCCTCATCCTTTATTTACATGTGTAGGATGCCTTGACCCCCCATCCCCAATTAAGAAACGGTTGAGGTTCCTGTTGGATTTATACATGCCTGGATTTATACATCAGAATATCTGTAAGAGTTCTGCGAAGACAAGTGTTAGCAAGATCCCCTTCCAGAGTTAAATATTAAGCCAGGCTGTTTGTTGGTTCCCAATTGTTAATGCTAAGTTTCCTACCACAAACCCCCACTCATGTGCTCTAGGTTTTCTAGACAGAGTGATGTAGCCCCATGGCCCCACTCTGTTATCTGAGCTGACTGGGGTTTATACACAACTGCTAATGTGCTACAGAGGTACTGTCAGGTGACAGAGGAACCAACCCCCACGGCAGGTTGCCAGGAACGGATAAGACAAGGAAAAGTCCTTACCACATGCTTTTTATTCAATATTTGCAGAGAGAGGCTTGGGATTGCAGCCTTTTGGAATAATGGAATTGTCCTGCGTTACCCCTCCTTCTCTCTCACTTCCTCATTCGTCAACAGCACCACCACCCCCGCACGGTTGCTGCTTAGGGCCATCTGTCTTCAAGCTCTTTGCTCTCCTACTTTTAAGGTTCACTGGGTTCTGGAGATGGTGGGTCTGGGATGCTTTCTAGTGATAACGTGTCAGCCAGCTGCTCCAGCTCTGCCTCCTCCTCCTCCTCCTTTCCCATTATTTCCCAGCTTTCCCCCCTCATCTTCCTCTGAGCTGTGACTTTCCTCAAACCCCTGTTGTAATTCTGAACTGTCTTCTTCTTCTCTGGAAGGGTCAGGCTGGCAAGGCGGTCTCCACCATTCCTCCTCTGCCCAGTCCCTGACAGGTACTAAAACTGCTATACAGTTGTGGAGGCAGATTAGGAAGAGGTGGGTGCAGCTGTCTCTGGTTCTCCACTGTGTTCTAAAGAAGTGTTCAAATTTACATAATCTCTTCTGCTGACATAATACAGACACCACTCGTTATTGGTCCATGTGGTGGTGAAGTCACACTAGTGTAAATATATGTTGGTGTAACTGTGGCACCATGCCAAAATAGATCCCTGATGCTGGCATATATTTGGGCTTCACGGATGCGCATATTTTTCCAAAATAATTCACACAGAATTCAGTGGGGCTTACTGTCATATAAATGGGCATAAGGTTGCAGCCTTAGTTTGTAGCCTATTAACATCCATCCACCCCACAGATGGGATGACATTGCAAGAGTGAAAACTTAGTCATGGGAATTCTGGCAGAAGAATGGACAAATTAAATTCACACTTCAAATACTGCACACCTCAGACTGTGTTTTTCCCCCCAAGCAAAATTTCCTGCTTCCATCTATTTCTATGAATAACTCTAAGTAGCAAAGCCTGCTGCTGAACCACTAGGACAACATCACACATAATTACTAACAATTAAAACATGACAAAATCAGAATTTTATTGCTATGAGCAAAATCACAGCCTGCTTATATTATGACTTTCTCCTGTTTCACCTTGTTAGGCCCTTAAATCTTTAAAGGAAAGCAGCTCAGTTAAATAATTATGCCCTAACTTTACCAATGTTGCCACTCTGTACTCTGCATATAATGTTATCACCACGGCTTCCCTATAAATGGCTTTATGAAGTTGATTCGGTGTACTATTTGTCTTCTGTTTTCCAACAACGAATGTTGAGATCAGAGCAGCTCACGATAACAACAGCAGCATTAAAAATTAACAAGCATTACAATCACTATAATATCAAAACCACAGTAGCACATAAATAAAGCAAAAAGCAAACAAACTCATCAAAACACTTAATGCAATTCAATACAAACTCATCATGATTCAAAATAACAGCAGTGTTTTCAGTTATCGTCTAAAGGTCAGCAGAGAGGAGGCCAGATGGGTGGACAAACTGAAGTGCTACAGCCCAAAATGCTCTGGTTGTCATTGCCATAAAGCTCATGTCAGAAGGTGTCTGTGTGTCCGTATGTGTCCCAAGAAGGATCTTAATAGTCCAGCAAATTTGCTTAATCTTTCAGATTTCCGTCTCAGGGCATTTACGAGCTGCACAGATCCAAAAGAAGCACTTTGAATTGTGTCCAGAACGAAATGGCTATTCCATTCCTTTATGCACCTGTGAGAGGTATTTTGTATTGTTAAAAGCAGTTTGCAGCCTAACTGTTGTATTTTGAGCCATGTAGTTTCTAAACAGACTATTCTCCATGAGCCTGATGGCCACGGACTCAAAGGCGGTGAAATTACCCTAGATAGCCCCTCTTGCCCAGAAGCCTCAATGCACAACGAGTCCATCATAACAGTGGCTGAGGAGGTCTACTGCAATGCCATCCTCAGAGCTCACAGAACCCAGTGACTGCTAAAATAGGCAATACCCCCTTCAACTACAAGAGGTTTTTCCTACAGGAGAGGGAACTACTCACTCAAGCCGAGTGGCAGTCCTATTTCAGCCTTAGTGCAGTGTTGCCTGTTGCAGGTGCAACATCTGAGAGACTGCCTTGTGTGTCTCCAGTCTGAAACCCTCTTGGAGCTGTCCAGGGTGCTACCTAAAGCCTGAAAGATGAAATATAGCTATCTTGACTAGCAACCTTATCCTCCATTAATTTCCCTAATCCTCTTTTGCCCAAGTTGGTGTCTACCACTATGCTTTGTGGTTGTGAATTCCATAGTTTAGCTCTGCACAGTTGTGAAGAAGTACTTGCTTTTGTCTATCCTGAATCTATTAAGCTACATTGAGTAAAGCTGAGATAGGGACAAAAGCCTCAATTGATTCATTTTCTCCACACCATCCATAATGGCTGACAGCGAATTGGTCAAGTTCATTAAATCTGTCAAATGGCCTCTCCTCACACACCCTGAACCAGGTTCCATATATTTATGTTGTTGTTTTTACAGGTTTTTACAGGAAAACCTGACCTAACAAGCCCCACAATACAGATTTGGGGTTGCTGGATTATCTTCTGTCAGTCCTTCTATGCCTTAACAGCTGCCTGATTTGCCAAAATTTAGCAACAAATGGAAAGGGTTGGGGGCGGGGAGAAAGTTTTGCATACCTAATTTCTACATGTCAGGCAACTCTTAAAGCAGGCATGTCCAAAGTAAACATCAATTCTTAAAAAAGCTCAATAACTTTGGGGTAAAATTGTAAAAAAAAGCTAACTTCAAAAGCTCCACAACTTTGGTCGGCCCTCACGCATGTTCTCTTAATCAAATCTGGCCCTCTTTGAAAAATGATTGGGCAACCATGTCTTAAAGAAACAACAGTGCTATGAGGGGGGAAAAACCTTTCATAAATTATGGGAGAATATCTCCACTAGTAGCAGCAAAAGTCTCAGAACACCAGAAGATACCGCTCCCAAAAAACTTTATTCAAGGAATCATCATATTAATGCTTAATCTCAAACTGGAGTAAAAATGATGCCTTGCAGACTGGTTAATTAACTTAAGGAAGTTCACATAATGAAAGTTTTCCATCCCTTCATCCTTGCTGCAGCCACCTGATAGCCCTGAACACCTCTCTGGAGGGTTAGGAATGCCTCTTGAACAATGTGGGATGTGGAGCAGGGTCCCCCAGGTAAGAGGAGGGGACAAGATACTTTATTCCTCCTAAGTTCCTTCAATTAACTTTTATTAGAATCCAAATCAACAGAGGCTTCTTACTTGTATCTGTGATTTTTGTATTAAAAAGTTCAGCACACAGTGTGAAAATTGAAATGGCTATAATTATTCGCAACAATACAAATTAACCCACAAACATGCCCAAGATGAAAATTATGTGAAACAAAGAATAATCTGCCATGGTACTGCAAACGAGTGCCGCAAATTCTAACAACGTGCTTCTGCTGATAGCTGTAATGTTGTTGGTGTTGTCTCCTGGGAAATTGGGGGCAGGGAAGGAGATTGCAACACTGAGGGACTGAGGGAATTAATTAAAGTGATGTTTACTACAGAGAGAGAGGGGGAATCGCAGCAAACATCACATGATACCAGATAAGGAAATTATATTTTGTTCTTATGGAACCCCCACCCAACCCCGAAAGGCAAGCACTTGGGAAGGAGGAGTGGCCAGTTTCTGGGTATGTAATATTTTGTGAGTGTAAAAGTCAATGAAAGCAGCGTGAGCAAGGAATACCAATATTGTTCAGTCATGCTGATCAAAGGTACTTTTGAGCCTTTTAATATTCAGTAGCTTCTCTCTCTCTCTCTCTATGGCACATTCTTCCAAGTGCAGAGATATTGTGTTATGGGGATATATAATTGCAAAAGACAATCTCCATTAGCAACAGCCAAGAATATAGCATGTCCCCCCCCCCCCCCCGGTAATATTCTCTGCTTGTAAACAGAAGTTAGCATATAAAACATATGAAGGGAGTTAGAAATCTTGTACTGCTGCTGATAGATGAAGAGCATAAGACTATAACTTTAAGTCTAGGCAAAGGCTGAAGCAGTGCTGCCACCTTTCGACTAGCCAGAAGAAACTGATTATGTGCATTTGTATGTGCTGAAAGAGAAAAAGAGGACTTGAGATAGCCCAATTATCTTGCACGGGAGGTTTGTCATACAACAACCACAAAATGTGTCTAGGCTTTCAAATGTATCTCTACCTTTAAACAAAGCACATTTACTTGATTTATCTCTGAGACAGTCTTTCTAGAAACTAGCATGATTGGCAAACTTTTCATAAGGCACTATTCCAAGGGTTGTAAACAACTCCAGGCAATAATAATATAGAAAGGTACTGAATACTATGCACATGCTAACTCATTCGATGTATATTCAGATGCAGCTTGGGCGATTTATTTTCTCCACAATGTGATTCCATCAGCAAGGGAATATTGGAAAGGCAGATGGATCAAATGACATACTTTTAAGCAGTCTGCACCCATTCTTCCTAAGCTGAAGCAGCAGAGCTAGTAATTTTGTTCTTCTTTAAGGACACCACAGTGGAGGACCATCTTTTTGCCTGTAGCTGCACTGAAGCGATTGCAGATTTTAACAGTGACATGATATCTCCATTCTGAAGGAGAACCAAAAATGTGCTATATATAGCTCTTCCATTGAAAAAGGCGCCAAAATTTGTGGGAAATACATTTATTCCATTACATCTACTACCAACATACAGCAAATTATGCAGGATTTTCAGGACAAATGGTTCCTTTCCCCTTCCAAACCAGCTCTCAAAGTGTCTGTTGGGAATGGGACAGAGTTACTGAAATAACAAAAAATAATAACCAAAAAATTGAAACCAAAAGCATAAAAAAGTCTTTTCAGCATGCTTGCAGTCCCTGCCCCCATTCATACTTGGTGTTGGTTATATGTGACAATGTGGAATGTGGAGTGCTACTACAAGTCCACCTTTTTTTTTGCAGAGCATAATTCTGAAAAAAAGTATTCACCGTTTACCAAAATAAAAATATAAAGAATGGTGTTATGGGAGAAGAGAAAGCAGGAAGCTATACTATCATAACCAAAGCCATTCTAATGGATTGCACCTATCTTGTTTCGGTTACTCTATTGACTTCATAGTGTTTAATCTTCAAACAAATTAACCCATAGTTAGAAGAACTTCAAGCCAATACTTTTGACAGACCTAATTTATGTGGCATTCTGAATTATGTCGCAAATTGGCAATCTCCATTTCAAAGGTAATGATGAAATAACATTTCTTGCATTCACATACAGGAAAGCAATTCACATACAAAATGAGTTATTATCTTGGAAAGGATGATGAATATGACCCATTGCCATCCCACCTCCAACCAACATGAACTCTAGAAGAGCAGTTGCCTTCTGTCTTTCACATACACAGGTTTTGATGCTGAGCAGGTGGAGATGGCCTGACCCAACCTCTGATGTAGCATGAGAGAATGATGTGTCCATTGTTGAGGAATGCCCAGTATTGACGAACCAAGTTTCTTGCAGTGGTTACCATCCCTTTTTTTGCCATTTGTGCCACAAGTCAGCTCCACCATATGAAGGGGTCATTCTGGTGAATAGCACAGAACCTATTTGCCTTAGCATGTTTTTCATCTCTTAGAATCACAGAGTTCTAGAGTTGGAAGGTATCCTGAGGATCATATGGTCCAACCCCCTGCAATGCAGCTGTCTCACATGGGGATCAAACCTGTGACATTGGCATTATCAGCACCATGCCCTAACCCAGGCATAGGCAAACTTGGCCCTCCAGATGTTTTGGGACTACAACTCCCATCATCCCTAGCTAACAGGACCAGTGGTCAGGGATGATGGGAGTTGTAGTCCCAAAACATCTGGAGGGCCGAGTCTACCTATTCCTGCTCTAACCAACTGAGCTAGATCTTGATTGCTGAAAACAAGCACTGGTGTGTCAGTTAGCAAGTGAGACAACAGAAACTTACAAATCTCTGCTGACTGAGTCTCTTGTGACACCTCTGCAGCAGGTTAGCCACCCATATAATCAGGGGTGCCAACTTGAATAAAATATTGTGGGGGGCAAGGAAGCCCCGTCTTGCATAATCAATCACATGACATGGTGCACTGACACCATTTGAATAGCAATGCCCATCAGCTTGGGCTGTGTGTGTGACCCCCTCAAATATTTTATGGAGAGGCAAAGACCCCTTGGCCCCTAGGAGTTGGCTCCTATGCATATAATATTGTCTGGATTTTTTGCTCTAGAGGTAACATCACCTGACCTAGAGCAGTTGATGCACCACTCTTAATATGCAGGCACTGAAAGGTGTTTTGTTTCTTGTATGGATCTAGTTGAGTAATTTCACACTGTGGCAAATGCTTCCTTTTTTACTAAGTGGTTTTCTAAACAAGCCTTGCAGCAATGGGGCCACAAAACATCAGTCCCAGGGTGAAACAAGAGAACTTGCAACACATAGAGGAAATTGCAGAAGTGATTTTTATAGCTTTTTGTTAAATTCCCTCTAACAGCTGAGTGATCAAACACCCAGCAGGGAAACATAAGAAAGCGTTTCATGCAGCAATATGCACATACTTTGTGGCTATTAACTCATTCAGTGGCTATGCCTATGGAATGTTAGCAGCATAAAACTGATACCAAATACTCACTAAAGTAAGTTCATAATAATTATTCAATGAGGAACAGTGTATTCTCAAAGAATACCCATTTGTCATCAGCTGCAAGAAGAAGCAAAAAACCACCACCATGCCACCACTGAGTATGCAAAGATTGTGTACTTTTACTGATGTTGATGGAATCCAAATCAGTATAACCAGAGCTCACATTTTTCATATTACCATCTTCTGTTTGTCCTCAAGTACTTTCTCTTTTAAGGCTGCTTATAAACCAGATTATCACATAACTCATGGAAATAAGGACCAAATAGTATGCGTTTGTTGACATTGATTCTGAAACAGTTCAGTCATTTCCCTTTCCCCTAGTGATGTCCTTCTCAGTGAGGCTCACCTGGTGCCAACAAATCCATTTTTACATGCCTGGGTTGGTTGGTTGGTTTTTAAAGAAAGCAAATTCTTGCATTCTAAGGCATTTCCAATCATCCTTAGCACCCAGTTGCCTACCCCCAGGTTGAGCAATCCTCCTATGACATCAGACCAGCTAAGCCAACAACAGCCAGAATGCCTATGATGTTCTGCTTGTTCTGGCCCTCTGTGACATTAGAGCTGATAATGACACCGAGAGAGAAGTCAAGAAAAAGACTGCAGGAATGAAGAAGCCAGTGGAGAAGAGGAAGGGGTACATTCAAAACTTGTAAGAGTGTAAAAGTGTAACACGCCTTCTATAATGTGTTCTTCTACCATGCACTATGATCTCTCTATAGGAAATGAACCTTGACGACACTACAGTCCATGGACTTTGTTGTATGCTAAACATGTGAACATTTGTAGGAGTTTGGGGGCTTGCTTCTACTAAGAAGTTTCATGACTATGTAAAAGAACTGTGAACTGGCTTCCTTACAAGCAAAATGGATGAACAGGCCAGGTCTAAAGCAATTATCAGTACAAAGGAATAATTACCAAAGCTAAGAGATCAGTTCATAAATGGATCTATTTTACAGCTGAGGAGGGGGTTGAGAAAAGTTCTGCAGATACCAGGAAAATAAAAAGTCTAATGATGACCCTAGAGAACAGTGGGCCATCATTTTGCTGAAACGAATTGCAAAAAGACTATAATAAGGATAAGTTTGCTAGTGCATGTAGCCAATTAATCACCTTTTAAACTGGCTGTACACTTTTCTCTCTCTAGCCGATAGTGAATTTAATAATATGGGAACAAACAGTCTGGCACTTAAACCAGATCTAACCTGTGATTTAGAGATTGCCTATTTCGAGTTCAATTACCTGAGCTACAGGAACAAAGATTGCTTGGTCTCTACTTTAGCTTACCTTTATTTTCTTCACGATTTAAACTCTTTTTTGTTGTTGTTCAATACTGTATCTGAAGACTATTACTTTACATGCTTCATGTTTGACATCACAAGTTTTTAAAAGAAAAGTTTGAGGAGAAAAATCAGCTAGTTGTTACACTCCCTGTCGAGAGCAGTTATGGGCTTCCTGGAATAAGCTGGGTCACTGTGGAAAACAGGATGTTTTCTGTCTTGGGACTATTTTGGGATCCCCAGCCAGCAGCATCACTGGAGGCATACAGCCCTAGGTGATTTCAGGCATTACCCAGCAGGGAAGTCAGGGACACACATGCTTCCCCTCGCCATACTTCTTCACCTTGCCTGAAACTTGGATATGTACATTCATTCCATATATCACAAAGCTATGATTGCTTCAGCCCAGCACAGGGATCACACTTTCACTGGAAACTATATCTGTGAATGTTTACCAGTGTTTAAGATGCTGTAGGCAACCCAGCAATCTTTACAACTTAATAGAGGTCAGGCTTTGGGAATCATATTACTGCTTGCATCAGCCTGGATGCTTTGCAGTAATGCACAATAAGCTGTTGACACAGCTTGCAGATTTATGCACCATGTAGCAGAGAACCTGTCTTATCGCAACTCATCCGCTATCAAGTGTTTGGATAAGATAAGAGTGCATTTGCATTTTTAATAAGGGTTTGAGTGTCTTGACTCTTTTGCAGATGCTGCACTGACAAATACAAATTAGTGCTACAAATTTTCACTTCCTCAAGGCTGATGACAAATAACTGCTCAGAGATTATATTCCTGGGGTAAAGCTCAAGTACCTATGTGACCTAGCTGATATAGGTGACTAATTACGGATTATTAAAAAAATTATATTACATTGCTGGCATTGGTATTTTGATGTGTTCCGCAGACTCTTGTGACTTCAATGCCATAGGCCATACGAGCTTGCAAATACCATTTCTGTTGGGGCAGCTGTAAGCATTTCTTAACCATTATGAACATTTACTATAAATGCAAATTAATGTTCTCCATCTCCTTCCACCTTCCTATTTCCAGTAATGCTGTTTCTAACTGTGCCAAAGAGCTGGGGGAAGGGAGAGAGAAAATGTCAAACAGCCTGCTACAGACTGATCCAAATGTCTAGACAAGTTAACATGTGACAGTGGCATTTATAAAGTTGCTCAGCCTGAAATACAGGGCTCTGGTTTTAAAGAATCTGTTGCTAGTCATCTGATTGTCTTGATGCGCATTTTTATGAGGATTCTGTTTTCTCCCCCTCAGTAACACAGCTGAATTTGTGAAAAGCCAACAGTAAATAAGACTGTAGGGGAAAGTCCATGCTATTGTTGCATGCTACCTCTGACAGGTGAAAAATTCCAGGGGTTCCAGATGCTTACCCAGGGTTTGTGTTTCCTTTTGGAAATGAGGCACAGTGGAGACTGTGTTGTCCTTAAGATAATTTCTGCAGTAATTGCAGTGATTTCTGTTGTGAACCGCCCAGAGATCTTTAGATGAAGAGCATTATACCAACAACAACAACAACAGATTATTTGCGTGTCGAGGTCCCCAAGCCACCCCCCAATAACTCACACATCACACATCAATTTTGGTTTGGGTTTTTGGCACTATTTTGGCCACAACTTTATTTAAATACATCCAAGTGAGTGGTTGCTTAGGCATTGGTTCCGACTATCTGTCCTTGCCCAGGGGACAGGACTGACTTCCGGATTCCAGCGGAAGCCAGTCAGGGAAACAAATATTGCGGAGAAAATGAAGCTGGGCCTCAGTCCCTCACTTCTCACCCTCATGCTCCTGGTGGCTTGCACGGCCCAAGTCCGATGCCAGGGACAAGGGTGAAAAGAATGGCAAGCCCCTGGATTCCTTTAACAGAATTCCCTTTCCGCACCACCATTGGAGGGGTAGGCACTTACCCCTCCACCAACCAATTTGAACCAATGCCTAACCACCAACCTTACAAGTTGTGACGATTTGCTACGCAGTAGGCAAAACCAAATGGCTCCAGCCAATCAGCCAAATGGACAAATTTCTACCAGGCCCCTGCCTCAAAGCAGACAACCCCATGACAGGCATAGCAATGTCAAGCGAACAACCACCCCAATACAGGAAGGGTGGGCGGGTGATCCGGTGCAAGCAGCCAAGAGAATGCTCAAAGTTGGGTGACCAGTATTTAAAACCTCTGACCCCTCCTTCAAAATTGGACAAGCAGTTCTCCCCAGTGACCCGATTAACCAATTCACTGCCTGGGTCCCTCTACAAATCTGCCCAGCAACAATGGGGTGGCTTGTATCCCCCACCGCAACACGTGAACTCTGCTAGGGAGAACACGTTTTACACATATATACAACCTGATCCTACAGTGGAGAAGTTCACAGCATCAACACGCAAAAGGGTATTCTTCCATGCCTATAGGCATAGCACACCACTGCAAAATCAACTCTTTACTTTAAAGTCTGGCTTTATCTGTTGCGGGAGGGGGCCTCACACATTTGCTGTCTCACCCCAAACCCCTCAATCCCCCTTAATGGCTCATCGCCCAGGTTTATCACCTCACTTCTGCTCCAGTGCCAGCTTTACTGTCATCTAAAAGGAACCAGCATGATCTCTCCCAAACGTGTTGAATTATCTGCCCTCACAGCTCAACTTTTTCCTATGATAACATTGCTTATCAGATGCCTAGACTAATACTGTTAGGATCCCCAATAGCATCCAATAGTGCACAAAATGTCTGGTTCTCTAATAAATAAATAAAACATACTTGAGTGGGGAAATTATCTGAAGCATTTCATACTACTGGGAAAGTTTAGAAATGACTCATTTGAAAAAGCTTTTTCCAAGAAAGACTTGCCTCCAGCTTTTCATTTCAGTATCATGAAAGAGCCAGATCAACTGCACACTCTGCATTTCAAAGCAGAATCTTCTACAATTTGAGCATTATGATAAAATGCGGCTGTGGACACTGATTGCCCATTGGCACGCTCAATGTTGCTCATTTTGGGTACAAAAGAAATATTCATTAAAGCTGTTAAAACTGGTGGTTCTCTGTTATTTCTAAAACTACATAGTTATTTTCACTACTTATAATTTAGTTTCTAGCCTTGGACTGGTCTCCCTCTTGTTTCGAAGGAAAATGAAATGCACATTTACCACTTCACTCATTCGTTGAAAACTAAATTTGCACTGTTCAACTTTTTCTTGCCTTACTTCTATTACACTTTCCAGGCAACTGGATCCTGATCGGGGGCTCTGTCCTCAAAGTCACCCATTTATATCAATTTTATATAAAGTTAATGGTCATGCCTACCCACTAAGAATCCTAGGAACTGCGTTTTGGTGATGCTGCTGAGAATTAATGTTGGGATAGATATCCTTCCTTCACAGAACTACACATCTTAGAGTCTCCAAATCCTTGGGTAAAGAAAACAACTGTTTTGATTGTTTGAAGGCTGTAGGATGGATATGTCCAGCAAGTCTCCTTCAATATTAGCTGTGTTGAGCTGTCCTATTTCAGATTCCTGCCTGCAGTGGCAACAAAGACCCACCCCTTCCTTCTTAAGAGCAGAGGGTTCAATCCTGCTGGGTGATGATTCACCATTACATTCCCTGTGCGCAATGCACTGGCAAAGGATACCCCTGTCCGCCATGTGGGTCTACCTTGACAGGTGGGTGGACTCTACCCCCCCACCTCTTAAAGCTGGATGGAGGGAGATAAAGACCTGCTTGGCCAAAAAAGTTTCCCATCCTTGCCTGTAGGTTACAGTGGTACCTCAAGTTAAGTACTAAATTCGTTCCAGAGGTTCGTACTTAACCTGAAACTGTTCTTAACCTGAAGCACCACTTTAGCTAATGGGGCCTTCTGCTGCTGCCGCGCCGCTGGAGCACAATTTCTGCTCTCATCCTGAAGCAAAGTTCTTAACCTGAAGCAATATTTCTGGGTTAGCGGAGTCTGTAACCTGAAGCGTATGTAACCCAAGGTACCAATGTACTTTCCTTCTGTCCTGTTTCATCCTTACTTAGTTTTGATGTAAATCACAGCTTTGTACAATTGGCAGTTGTAGCTACTCCTTGCATAATTGCATGCACCTAACAACAGTGCACACAAATTGAGATGCCACCAGGACAAACTATTTGTTTGTGCTAGTCAGTGTACTTGGGCTCTTAAGAGAAGTTTCTGGTGTACTGTAGAATGCTTAGCTTTTGAACTTTCCATTGGGTGTCACCTTGCAGTAAATGAAGTCCGGAAAAACGTTTTATGCACTGCTTGCTTCAGCTGTTGTTATAGAGCCACTCTTATATTCTGAATCCATCATATCCCTGAGTAAATTGAGTAAGACCAACTGCTCCTCCCTGCCACTTGGCAAACAATGCATTTTGTTCAGAGTGTATACTTGGTTGGTATAATTTTTTTTCATGAACTACTCTATCTTTCATACTATTTTGCAGCAGGTTTGTCAGCAGGGATTTGCAGCACTTCATTTTTGTCCGCTGGGTTTCACATCGTTAACCTTGCAGTGTCACTTTTATTTCACGTGGGAAATGAATGTGCTAAAATTTGAAGGAGGAATAATATTGTTTCTTTTCTTAAGAATACGTATCACAAAAACACAGAAACTGATTCCGCCCCCCCCCCCCCACTCTCAGTCTAATACTTGCCTAATGCATTTAGAGCACTGTGGCTCAAGGCTAAATTTAAAACAATGAACTAGATGGAGCTCTAGCCTGACCCAGCAAGGCAATTTGTGTGTTCCTTATGTGCCATGGGAAGCTTAGAGGACACACCAGCCAGGAAGCAAATACGAAAACTTCATGCTCTTAAATAACCGAACAGCGCTAGGAAACTCCTGAGTCCAACTAAGTTAAATGCCGCTTAGTGTCAAAACTGAGTAGAGTGCCACTCAGTGACAAAGTCCAGGGTTTCCTAGTGATGAACTGAGGGTGGTCACCACCAGACCTTTCTCACAGTGGCCACCCTCTTATGGAAAAGTCTTGGCCTGGAGTCTCACCTGGTGCCAACTTTGTAGGAGTTTTGGCACCAGCTTAAACGGAGTCTTCCCCTCTATTTTATGTTTTACTTTGTATTCCACTTTTTGTGTGTACATTTACTGCAAATAGTCCAGAGAACGTCAGATTATGGGGCAGCATAAAAGCAGTACAAATAAATAAAATCAACTATGGCACTGTCAACACATACAAAAACAGCTACCAAAGGGGAGAAGTAATTGCACTAAAACAATACGAAACACACAGAGGAGTTTCACAAAGGGAGGCAATAAGGCTGTATTTCCTTTCATGTGATAACATAAAATAAATAGCAAATATACGTATCTTGCAGCAATATTATTTAGGAAGGCACACATGCAAATTAGTCTTGTAAAAATTACTTATATTCTCAAAGAGCAGCTTTGCAAAGTGATGACATCCTTTTTTAAAAAAAGCAAACAAACGAACACAAAAGCATGTATCTCTACAAATTAATTTATTAAGTTTTAAAAAAGAATATGATTCCCCACAAAAAATCTCTTCAATTTTTAAAAAGATATTGGGCACATCTACTATTCATGCATCTTCTTCTAGAACATTATACTCATCTCAATCTGGTTCTGGGACAGTTTGATACATTACCCACAATTGCTCTGGCATAGAAACTACTGGTGATAGTTTACAAAGAATAAGATTCTCTCCTCCTCTCCCAGCTTTCATGAAACTTGTAACAGAGGATGCACACAAAGAATGAATGTAATGGCACGAGTATAGATCTCTGTCAAGCTGGAAAGTAGTTCCAAATGCAACTCATTTAGTTTATGTTTTTTAAAAAACTGTTTTGTAGCTAAACAGCAGTGCCTTTGTGAAGAATGCTGGCAAAGCAAATTAAAAGCAAGACAGGTACCTCTCCTGTAATGAAAACATGCCTTGCTTTATTATGCAACCACCTTGGATGTTGCACTGAGCTTAATTAGGGAGAAGAAGATTGACCCACCCCTTCCGCAAGCATGTAGTCAATGGCATCATCTAGAGACCAGACCTCTTGTTGAGAGGGTCAAAGGCAGAAATGATAAAGGTAAAGGTAAAGGTACCCCTGCTCGTACGGGCCAGTCTTGACAGACTCTGGGGTAGTGCGCCCATCTCACTCAAGAGGCCGGGGGCCAGCGCTGTCCGGAGACACTTCCGGGTGACGTGGCCAGCGTGACAAAGCTGCATCTGGCAAGCCAGCGCAGCACACGGAACGCCGTTTACCTTCCCGCTGGTAAGCGGTCCCTATTTATCTACTTGCACCCGGAGGTGCTTTCAAACTGCTAGGTTGGCAGGCGCTGGGACCGAGCGGCGGGAGCGCACCCCGCCATTGGGATTCGAACCGCCAACCTTTCGATCGGCAAGCCCTAGGTGCTGAGGCTTTTACCCACAGCGCCACCCGCGTCCCTATGCAGAAATGATAGAATACCATATATTTTAAGACTTTTTTGAACATACATATATATCCAGCACTCGGATTTAACTGAGGGTTGTTCAGACCAACTAGCAATGTCATTTCCCACCTTGTAGGGTTCCAGCTGGACTACAACTCACATCACCCCTAGCTAGCAAGGCCAGAGCTCAGGGATGATGGGAGTTGTAGTCCAACAACATCTGGGGACCCACAGGTTGAGAACCGCTGGATTAGACCATAGAGTAAGCTGTCCTGCCAGGCTGAGCCTATGTCATCACTTCCTGCCTTGAGAGGAAATGGATCACCAAGCCTTTGTTATCTCTCTCTATGTGGATTTCAGTATGTCAGGAGCTCTGACCTAGTCATTCCAGCACATGGCTATAACCAGCAGAGCAGAATGGAGCCTGAAACTAGCATTTTGCTAAACCAGTAGTTTAGAAACGGTTACTTTTTGTAACTAAGCAATGTTTTGACTCACTGTTTATCTTTTCTGACTGCTGTATGGAAAAGCATGTGACTCTGACCTTTGAAGAGTTTTGTAAATAAACCATTTATGACTTGCCAAATGTGAGGTCTACCTCTATGCCAGGGAAGTGGGATAGCTTGGCAAGAGCTTTAAAAGGAGACAATTTGGGGGCCCACTGGAAGGGCACATTTTAAAGGTTTGACAGCCTATATTTCCATGCTTTTATTTGCTGCATGTTTTGTGGTGCTAAATCTCTGCTGTGGTTCTCTCTGCAAAGAGTAACTTGCCCCAAACTTGGCTTCCAGGATTCCAGCAAATCCTGCATCACCATCTGTGTCACTGAGCAGCATCACAGAATATGCAAAGCTGTTTTCAAAATGCTCTGTCCATATTGGGATCTGAAATCACCACTTTTAATAATGAAATACAAATATTAACCTGTAAAATGAGAATCAGCGGGGGTGGTCAATGTCATGTTAATCTTGTATTTGTATAATTTAAGCAAGATTATCTACTCTCGGATTACTTCACATCTGAACCCAATAAATTTTAAAAATATATACATAAATCAGAAAACTAGTTTGTTCCTCGAAATGTAATGTATGCCTGAAGGATTTTGAAGGTCCAAAGACCCATTTTCTAAGTGATGAAATTAGCTTATTCTTCTAAGCAAGTCAAACTGCATTAATAATTACCACCAACTCTTATTTTACTGCACCAACATCTATCAGGTAGATTATTAAATCTATATAAATCATTTAATATAATGGAAATAAAACCACTGTCATAGAAAATTGTTTTGGGATCAATGCCTCCTGCTGGGAAAATATACTTATGGCTTCACTTCAATCTGTATTTCCCCCTCTTTTAATATAAATACTGTGGATTGGCAGTGTGACATTTAGGTAACAGCTGGAATCTATTGCCATAAGATAAGCTGAGTATTTCACTGACTTCTCCTATGCATTTCTAAAACATATATGAAAGTGCCAGCCAAAAAATGCACTTTACCCTATTCACGTTAAAATGTCTGTACAGTAAGAAACAGTTAAAGCACTACTATCTATGAGAGTGCCACAGAGTCTAGTCACCCTAGCTGTACTTCGACTCTCAAAAGCCTTGGGCCATCTACAAGTGCCTTTGAACCTATTTTGCACCATTTTTTTACACATGGAAATGCTAACTCAGGCTATAAATTAGGTCAGCCATCTTTAAAACCAGTGTAGTTTTAAATGGTTATAGCAAGCTTGCATAACCTGTGACTCATCAAACCATGACTGGCTTATCATCCAGGGATGGTGGCCCATCATGGCCCATCATGACCTGCTTTTGCTGTCTCCTTTGGTGTGGGACGCGGGTGGTGCTGTGGTTTAAACCACTGAGCCTCTTGGGCTTGCCGATCAGAAGGTTGCCGGTTCGAGTCCCCGCAATGGGGTGAGCTTCCGTTGATTGGTCCCTGCTCCTGCCAACCTAGCAGTTCAAAAGCACATAAAAGTGCAAGTAGATAAATAGGTACCGCTCCGGCGGGAAGGTTTCCGTGCACTGCTCTGGTTCGCCAGAAGCGGCTTAGTCATGCTGGCCACACGACCCGGAAGCTATACGCCGGCTCCCTCGGCCAGTAAAGCAAGATGAGCGCCACAACCCCAGAGTCGTCTGCAACTGGACCTAATGGTCAGGGGTCCCTTTACCTTTACCTTTGGTGTGGCAAATCAGGGCAGCTTACACAGCAAATGCATTTACCGCATGCCTATCAGCTATATTTCCTGCACCAATTGCATTGTGTAGATGACACACATGTGCCTACAGATACTATTTAGTCATTTATGTTGATACCTCATTGTTCCTCCTCCGGCTAACAACAAATATAAAAAAAACAGCTGGCGTAAAACGAAAATTGAAAATGTTATCCACATTACGACACACTGCAGGGAAACAGTGGTACTTAGACTACAGTCATACCTCATATTACGTCTGCTTAATATTACGTTCTTTCAGGTCATGTCCCATGGCGACCCGGAAGTACCGGAAAGGGTTACTTCCGGGTTTTGCCACTCGCGCATGTGCAGAGGCGCAAAATGACATCACGTGCCTGCGCAGAAATGGCAAATCACAACCCTCGCATGCGCAGACGCGCCACTGCGGGTTGCACTCTTTTCATGTTGCAAACGGGCCTCCAGAGCGGATCCCGTTCTCAACCAGAGGTACCACTGTACTAAACTTCACTCCAGCTACATGCAATACCTGAACAAACAAATATGTTTTGCATTGTCTGCTAAATGACAGTAGCATGGGGGGATCTCCACTGGGAATTCTACAATGGAGGTACTGCCTGCATAGACCTGTGTAAAGCGATCTTCGAGCCCTAATTGGAACACAGCCTTCAGACATGGCTACACCGCTGTTTAAAAGACACATGTGCACACATGTCTACACTTTAAAGACTGGATTCAGCAATCCAGAATGCTAGCAGAAGTCAGTGTAAGGACATCCACTAGTATAATGGGACATCCCAACGCCTCCTCTCCCCTCGCCACTTGCCCTCTGTGCCTCTCCCAAATCAACTTTTCAGGGTTGGGATAACCCCCAGAACAGCATGAGAAGGGGATTATTGCTTTCAGAATAGCCAATGTATAATTCTTCCCTACACTTGCCTGACAAAGCTTTTGGGCAGTGCTTCTGGAGGTTATTTCCTAGCATTGTTCTGTCAGTGCTGCTGGTGTCATAGCATAGAGGCTGAGTCTGGCTCCCAAGCAAGAAATTTTCTCTGGTAACTGGTCCTACACCTGCTGCTGCTGCTTCTTAGGAGGGCATCAAGTCAGGCTCTTTCAATAAAACAGCTAAATTTACATGAATTATAAACTAGTGACTACACTGTCAACACTGAATATTAAAAATTAAACAGAGATTTGTTTTCAGCTGAGATGGAGGGAAAGCCATTTCCTGGTTTTTACACCTATCTGCCCACCACCCATCCTTATGTAAAACCTGAAATATAAAATTCATAAAAAGGAGCACTGAAATCCATTAGCGTTGTAATCTCAAAATGTTTCCTGCTTGGCAATACAGCTTGTCTGACTTTGGCATTTTAATAATGTTTATTCTTCAACTTTCACAAAATCGGTATCTTCCAAATTCCTACAAGTAGCAGTTTCAAGTCCATCCCCTCCCCCTGCTCCAATAGTCAATATCGCTAATGATAGGTTTTGAAAGTGTCCCTCAAGCTTCTCTGCTTCCATGCTTAGTTTCCTTTCCAGAAATAAACACAGAAGAGAAATGTCAAAAAAAGATTTTAAAACGAATGAAAACTATGAAATCTATATTTAATAACAATTATGTGGTCAATTTGCCAGTGTAAATAATGAATAAAAGTGAGCACTCCACCCCATCCACAAACACCTGTTGTTCCGAATGAGTAGATGGCAACTAGAAAGAGGGAAGTCAAACCATATATTGAGTCATGGGTGGCTTATGAACTCCAGTTTTTCTTGGACTCTAGCTCCCATCAGCCCTGCCAGCATAGACAGCTGTCATGGCTGATGGGAGGGCCATACCTTGGTCATCTATGCTTTCAGTGATCATAGTGATCTTCACCTTGTGCATATGGAAAGCTGGATACGAAGTAGGTCCTCCAATTTTTGCATGTGTCTATGTGCCACAGTCATGATCTCTACAATAGGGCTAAATGGATGCCTTTGGCCCAGTCGCTGGCAATAGCTATACGTATCTTAAGGGAGCGATGTCCCTCTTCCCCTTTCTGAAGGCAGCCCCAAGTTTTCAGGAATCATATACAGTAATAATAATAATAATAAATTTATTATTTCTACCCCACCCATCTGGCTGGGCTTCCCCACCCACTCTGGGCGGCTTCCAAAAAAATATTCAAATACTGTAATACATCAAACATTAAAAGCTTCCCTAAACAGGGCTGCCTTCAGATGTCTTCTAAAAATCTGGTAGTTGTTGTTCTCTTTGACATCTGGTGGGAGGGTGTTCCACAGGGAGGGCGCCACTACTGAGAAGGCCCTCTGCCTGGTTCCCTGTAACTTGGCTTCTCACAGTGAGGGAACCGCTAGAAGGCCCTCGGCGATGGACCTCAGTGTCTGGGTAGAACGATGGGGTGGAGATGCTCCTTCAGATATACTGGACCGAGGCCATTTAGGGCTTTAAAGAAACCACGTACATTATAAAAGTAGCCAGAATGAAAGCTCTCACACTAAGGCTGTTGTGAGAACTAGTCTTATTCCCCCCCCCCAAGAGAATCCGCTCCTCGTTGTACTTTTTTCTTACAGTTCAAATAAACCACAGTGAATGCTGTACTTGGAATAGCATTGTTTCACTGACAGGTTATTGGTAAAGGCCATTCCAGAAAAGTTGAATACGGAATGAAGCTGTGTTCACAATGCTCCACTTGCCAACAGCAACACTGTACAGCAGGTAAGGAACACAAACTCCACCTTAGTCACCCACCTTTTAACGTTTGAGTGGCATGAACGCGCCAACTTGGCAGCTGAAAGAGCACCATCAGAGGTGGCCTAAATTGCTTTCTAAGGGGTAATGAAACGGAAATGACATTAAAAGTTACTGGTGCAGCCTAGTATAATGTTAACACACTCATTCTGAACACAACCTTGCTGCATCAGCTGCACATTTGCAAAGCGACAAGAGAAAACACAAACACAGGTTTTCAATCACTGTCACTTTTAACAATCACTCTTCAGGCATACTCTTCCTATTCAGGAGTCTCAGGGAATGAATATACTGTTGCTCTGGCTACAGCGCTTGCCACTACGTGACAATGTCATTCATCATAGGCACAATACATGTGTTCTTCAGGTAAAACCTTGGATTAACGTCCAAGGAAGCTATCCTTTAATAAATGCAAGGACTTGTCCTAAATGAAGCTAAAACTCTTTTAAGTGCAGTGATGACTTATTTGTTTGATGTGCTTCTCTTAATGGAATTTTCCCAAGGCCACACTAAATCTAGTGTGCACATTCATATTCATAACTATGGACCCATTGCCTCTTCCCTGAAGTCTCACTCATCCTTCAATCTCCAATGGATAGTGCTCATTAACTTTTATGGAAAAGTTATGCTCTTGGAAAGATAGCTGAGGAAGGGTACTAACCCAGCCTCCAACACTGGGGTAACTGCTGTTTGTGGAAGTCATTGCCTTTTATGGGAGAAAGTACCGTATATATAACTGATTGTACCAACATGTACTTTGCTAATCTAGCAACGATGGACAGAATTTGACAAGACCTTAAATGCTCACTTTACTGGTTTTTCAATAGACCCTGGGGTGCAACGCTACATGGGCAAAACGAGGCACCAAAGAAATAAATCCTGCAAACCGACCAACCACCAACCCCCTGTGAAACTTAGCAGAGAGCAAAAGGGACTCCAAGGTTATGCTTGGTAGTACCTGGTAGCTAAATGACAATGATTTTAAAAGCAAGACTGCCTTGCAGTCTGCAGTCATGATATTTTTTAAAGATTCAAAGCGCAAGTGAAAATTTCCTTTCCATTTAGCTTACCTTTTCAAAGGGAAAATTATCTTTCAAAAGGAGAGAGGTGTGAATTAATTTTTAATGTTAGAATACTTACAAGGTAAAGGAACCCTGTGAGATTTCAGAGAATGAAATAAGGAACGCTTTGCTAGGAGCAACCAACAAGCCTAGAACAAAAGAAATGAGCAAAAACAGAAAAGTCACCGAATAACTGGATGCTATTGCTGTCCTGTTTCACATCTAGGACTGGGCGTTCTGGGCACTTCATAAATTTCATTTTTAGGTTTACACCTGTGTACACTATGGACTGCAAGAAGATCAAACCTATCCATTCTGTAGGAAATCAGTCCTGAGTGCTCACTGGAAGGACAGATCGTGAAGCTGAGGCTCCAATACTCTGGCTACCTCATGAGAAGAGAAGACTCCCTGGAAAAGACCCTGATGTTGGGAAAGATGGAGGGCACAAGGAGAAGGGGATGACAAAGGATGAGATGGTTGGACAGTGTTCTCAAAGCTACCAGCATGAGTTTGACCAAACTGCAGGAGGCAGTGAATGACAGGAGTGTCTGTTGTGCTCTGGTCCATGGGGTCACGAAGAGTTGGACATGACTAAACGACTAAACAACAACAACACCTAAAATGTATTGTGTGAATGAGAGATGCCTTGTGCAGCTGATTCAGTAAGCCATGAGGGGCTTCTGCTATCTGTTTATGGTCAGTGGGAAACAGTTGGCGTTCGCCTCTTTGAAAAATGTGTAAAATGCCCCAGACGTAGTGCCAAATATTATGGAGATAGGGGTGGGAGGAGGAAATGAAAGCACCTCACACTTTGCCTCTGGGCTTCACTATGAAAGAAGCCCTGCATCTTCTTCCTTGGAGAGATGCTTCTGCTCATATGGAGATGACTTTGCTTGAGGGCAGGGATGAGAAAACGTTCTATTTCAGGTGTGACCCCACTCTGCTGCCTTAACCCCCATTGTATTTGAAGCCACACTTAGTATCTTCACAGACAGGGTTTCGAGAATAAAATGAGACAACTTGGAGGGAGGGCGAGATACAAATCGGCCTAATAAATAAATCACAAATTGTTAAAGCAATTATGAATTCTATGTGATTTGACTTCTGATGCTATGGCCATTTCTGTCACTAAATGCCACTTGTCAAGCGGGTGGCTGATGCTGAAAGGGTTTTGGCAGTGCCAACTTTAATTATTAATAATTTGATATTTCAAGTAGGGCTCACAGTTCAGTTTTTTTAGCATTCGGGGTCCATTATGGAGAGCTGAGGGGGAAGAGCTGTCAGTTAAACTTGTCCACAGCATTTGGCAAATGTACCTGTTTAGAGCAAAAAGTGCTGTAGGAAACATGCTCTGAATACTGCATCCTGAGGTATGAGACAGCGGACCAGTTTCAAAATTTAAGATTCAGAAGTGATTGACTCTGGAAAAAAAGGTTTGTGTGGTTTTTTTTTTTTAAAAGGTGACACTCCATGTGGAGGGCATGTTTGTGAAGAACATTTTATCCTGAGGAGATTTGGAATTACAGCTTGTAACTATGTACCACCACCCCTCAAGGGATGGGGGACCTCTCTGGATGACCTGTCCTCAGACTGGTGGAATCAGAAGGATTCCCGAATGCTCTGGAGGACCTTCTGGTGGGTAGAGCTGTGGATAGATCACTTGAAGTGGTGAGATGTGGTGGGCTGTCAATAAGACCATTCCTGTGCACCATCTCTAGTGCTGTGGAGTGTATTCAGCACCCTGTCATTCCAGGGAACTAAGGGCTATGAAACAAGATTGAACAGGAGCTAGAACACAGGTAGGTATACATTATCAAGCCTATGGTTTGGACAGCACATTCCATAGCTGCTGCTGCTGCTATTATATTCTCACGTAGCTGTTCAGCTGAGCTCTGTAAGGGTTGCCTAGGGTCCTTGTGCTTGGTTGCCTAGTGCTTGTCAATGAAGCACTGGATCCTTCCATTTCCTGCTGTGTATATTTGCAAGACATTTTCAGGGTAAACTCACTTGACTTCACAATGACCTTGATGCTGTTATTAATTAGAGCAAGTCTTGATGAGGAGTCCAAAATTTCATCTAACTGAGTTTTATGGGATCAGTTTTAGATGATGTGGATGGAAGCTGTTGACCTTTGTCTATGTTGACTGATTAAAGCTAGCTGGGTAGGTTTGACTATGGAGGTTCATGAATGTCTCATTACAAGAAGGAGTGACAGTTATTTCATATTATTTTAGCTTCTACACAAAGGCGTTTAGCATAGTGGCACCAGTACAATGGAACACTGTTCCCATTGAAATCAGACAGAGACTCACAATTCTGATAATCCTCTGCATGTTGAAGACATTTCCGTTTTGCCAAACAGGTTTAGAGAATTAATTTAATTTACTATTGGTCATAAGTTCTGTGTTTTATGATTTTTATGATGTTTTAATTACTTTGTTGTATACCAAACCTTTTTAATGAGTAGGCTATTTAGAAATAGTCTTATAAATAAAATAGTAAACAAATGTATGGTTGATGATAATTATGCCAAGTGTCTTCATGCCCCCAGCACTTCTACTCATGGATGGCTTAGGATGCTGGCATGGGGTGCTTCACGTGATCAGCCCAAACCATGCAGTAACTTGTTTAAAATTGTGCAGTACTTGCCTGGTATGGGGTACACATGGAAGCAAGTGTTTTTGCTAGGAGTCATGTAGGAACTTTAACACCTAATTCAGACTGGGTGGCTCTTAGTCAAAGACAAGTAGTGGAAAATGTGAGCTTTGCTATTACATGCTACGGATATTCAAAGCTAAACAACATGTTAAATGTGAATATGCATTTAGGGTGTGTGTATGCTTATTTGAAAAGCAGCCATAGAGGGACTGTGATCCAGATCAGGCCTGAATTGCATTTCCCACACACCAAAATCCAAATGGAGAAACCCACCTCTACCCAGATGCTATTTGCCCTTGGAGAAAAGTTGCCATTGAACTTCCCATGGTCTGGACTTTTTTCCTTCAACAGGTTAGAGAACTTGATATGCTATTGCTAAAGGGCCATTATTACAGCCTTTTGGGGAAACAAAGCAACAGTTTCAAAGTAACAAACATACAGACTTTGAATTATTTTAATTGCTGTTAATCAGAACTTCTCTGGCTTTTCAAAATATTTTATGTTATGTACTGAAGTTCTCACCCTGGGCCAGCAGGGGATACTGTAGATAGTTATGCAAATAAGGGATCGAAAGTGACGTTCAGTGATTGGATAGTTTTAGAAAGTTGTTACAGTAACGTTGTACTGGAGCTCTATATAAGCAGGCTGACTGAACCCTTCAGTTCAGTTCTGTCCTGGCCTGTGAATAAACAAGAGCTGTTTGAAGAATCGCTGTGTCATCAGATATGTTCACCCACAACCTAACATTTTATTAAAAAGTGGATCCTAGATCTTGCACAGCATATGAGAAGCAGTTTCAAAATTGTCACAGTCGACTTCCGGGTTGGCGCCATCGCCGAATGGCGGACTCCCTCCGAGCTCTGGAGGGAGCCTGCTCGGCAGGGGCTGGGTCCTACCGCGCCGGCGACGCGGGGACCCCTAAAAACCACGGCCACGGAGGCCGTGGACATGGAGACTCGGCTGGCACCGTTAGCGCCCTCCCGACTCGTGAAGGAGCCTTTTTAAAGGCTACGGATCGGGTGCCGGGGAGAAGCGTGGTGCTTTGAGTCCTCCGCTACCCCTGCCGAGCGAAGCCGCATGCCATTCGGCGGAGAAGCGCTGACTTCTTCCATTGAGAATTCGGACTCTTAACAACAACCCGTGAGTAATTAGGAAATCGGGTTCAAAAGGAGAAAAAAAATTTTTTTCCGGATTTGAGACGAGCGGGGGGGGGGGATCCAAAAAGGAAGTCAGTCCCCCTCCCTACTGTAAACATTCTAAAACAAGGATTGGGAAACCGAGGCCCAAAAAGAACGGTATTTTTGATAAAAACTAAGAATTCCATGATGGGAAACTACAAGAACTGTGCTGGAGGAAGAATTGAGGGAGAAGGAAAATGTAACCCCCCCCCCCCGGGAACCGGGGTGATTGAGGAGAGAGCCTGGTGAAAAGAGCCGGAGATTTTGACAGCTGTCAAAGTAGCTGTCAAAGTCGGAATTTTAAAGAGGACTTTATTACGAGGACCTTGCTGGTTAAATTTGCTACAATTTGTTACAACTTGCTAAGACTTGGATACAAAATGGCGAAAACTCGGATAACAACCGGACTTTTGGACTAGAGAAAACAAAGTTACAACAATCCCCCTAGAGGAACTTCGGGACTTTACAAAGATGGTCGTAAGCGGAAAAAACCTTCGGAATTTTACAGAACTGGTTATCTCCTGGGAAAGCTGCAAAACTGAAACAGTATTTTGTCTACAGGGTGTTCAGACTAAAGGAGACAATAGAATTTTCTATTGAAGAAAGGAAGGGACTGAACGCAAGTTTTTGTTCCTGAATAACAATAACCCCTGCAGAGTTATTAAATTTCTGAATTAGAACGTTCTAACAGCGGAACAAGAGGAAACTGGACTACAACTTGGAAAGAACAACGGGGGGAGCTTTATAGTTTTACAGTTTTAAGGACTAAAGACTAAGGAATTAACTTTAAAAATAATTCAGAAAAAAAGAAAAAACCTGCAAGGAGTGGAGGGAAAAATGTGATTGATGGATTTAAGATTTCCAGGCAGACAACATAGATTGGTGGACAGGGGGAAATTAAACCGGGGAAGGGGGGGGGGAGAATTAGAATCCAAAGGCTCGTAACTATCTTTTGAATTGGTTTTCTTTTTTCTACTATATTTTTCATTCTTTATATTTCTATTCTGTGGGGTGTTTTTATTATAAAAAAAGGGGAAATTGTGGAATGAAAATGGGGTGGGCCTTGGGGAGAGAACTTTTGTCTTTCTATCAAGGGTATGGATGAGGATTGTATAAATTTAAATTTGAATAATGGGGTAAACAAATTAAGCTTTAAATTAGAAGTGAGAGCTTGTGGAGACAACAATATGAAAGGGGAATATGGTAGGGGTGGGGGAGGGGGGGAGTCCCAGAAAGTGGATGTATGAAAATAAGGTTTTAAATGTACTTTTATCTTTACTTTCTGTTATTTGAAAACTTTAATAAATATTATTTTTAAAAAAAACACAACAAAATTGTCAAAGTCATAAATCTGAGCACTTCTGTTTTTGTATCCCCTCCACTGTTTGGCATAACTCTGACCCCCCCCCCCACATGCAATACCTTTACACTGGCCATTAAGTTAAAGGTAAAGGTAAAGGACCCCAGGACAGTTAAGACCAGTCAAAGGTGACTATAGGGTTGCGGTGCTCATCTCGCTTTCAGGTCAAGGGAGCCGGCGTTTGCCCAGACAGCTTTCCCGGTCATGTTGCCAGCATGACTAAATCGCTTCTGGCGCAATGGAACACCGTGATGAGTGCCAGAGTGCACGGAAATGCCATTTACTGGCCATTAATGATAAGATATCTAGGTTCTGCAGTCTTTTAGAAATATTGCTTTCCAGTTCCGTTATGCAGATACAGTACTACTGTGGTCTTGTTCCCAGGCCATTTTCTGTACGTAATCACTAAAGGGCCCAGATTCCCATGCAATCACTTTACATAAATTGCTTCACCCTCATTATTTATCACACTATCTATCTTCATCTGCAACATTATCAGCAATGATTGTTTTTATATCTTTCAGCAAGAACACTGTGTTGCTGCTTAACCTCAATTGGCACAAACACCAATTCAAACAGGCTGTGAGTGAAAGTGGAACAGGATGATATATCTCTCAACCTTCACTGGAGAATACCCTATTAGCAACAAGCCAGAGAAGGTGCTACCTTTCATTTGAAACCATCAAATGCCAGAGTGAGAAAGGTGGATGCTAACATGAGCACAACGTCTTTCAGAAGAATTACTGTATGCACTTAAAACTAGTGACATTTACAGCTGTCCAAACTGTATATTGTTCCTTCATTGTAGTTAACTAAATGTCAGCTGTGATGCCTGAACTAAAGCTAAGACCTGAGAAACCTGGTTAGTGAGTGGTACAGTTTTTTATTTTTGTTTTTAACCTTCTTCTGAAGGCTTACTCCAGAATTCCCCACCCTGGTACCCTCCAGATGTTTTGGGACTTCAACTCACCCCTGCTGTGTTGGCTGGGGCTGATAGGGGTTACAATCAGATTTGGAAGCACTGCCTTATGCCAGGATCACACAAAGAGACTTACTGATATATAGGATGCTTCAAATTGTTCTGAAGGTAGTGCCCCCGCTTTTAGTTGGAAAGTCGGACAGAAAACAGATGATCACGTTGGAGAGCAGTGCTATAGACGATAGTCACAACCTTGGACACTTGTAATACATCTAGAGGTATGGTGTTTTCTCCAGTAGACATTTCCTCCCTAAAACTACAAAACTAAAAAGGCAGTTTGAGGATCCGCTTAACGTCTGCCAAGAGTGGCAATCTTTTTCTTTTTAAAAAAATCACATTCATGCATCACAGGCAATTACTCTGTCATCAACTCATGTGACTTAAACCCCAAATGAAGTCATGTGGAACTTCAGCAGGAAAGATTGCTTACTATGCTGCCAAGAGCAGCAGTTGCAACCCAGGCGCAGCCATGGTTGGGCTGGGCTTCCTCACCCCAGCTTTGACGCAGCAGGAAGGGGCACTTCCGCCTCCTCTTGCTGTGTCAACTGCTGGGAATGTGCCTGCATAGCGTTCTGGCCAATCACGGATGTGCGAGGGGGCAGTCTTGGGGGTGGACCTGAGAGAGAACCTCTTTCTTCTGGTCTGCTCCCTGGCCATGGCCATGTAAAGCTGGTTGCATCAAGGCCTTGGCAATTGATCAGGACTGGATTCCCCACTGTCCCGCACTGATTTTCAATGTTTATGGGCTGCCTGAAGGTGAGCAGGCATGCCCTTGCTAGACCTTGCTATGGACCTCGTCATATTATTATTATTATTATTATTATTATTATTATTATTATTAGTGGCGGCTCCCAACAGAATATCAAAAACACAATAAAACATCAAACATTAAAAATTTCCCTAAACAGGGCTGCCTTCATATGGGCCTGGGAAGAGCTTTTTTCTAGTTGACTAATGGGGCCTGCCTGCAGTTCTGCCTACCTCTTAGCACTTGCCACAACTTGTTAGCAGAAAAGGCATTGAGTTGCATCCTTAGTCCACACAGATAGAGGTGGGGACCCCTTCTTTGCTATCATGGAGTATCCCTTTAAACAAGCCTGGGGGGATGATTCATGCCCAAATGCCCAGCTCGGGGGCTGACAGACCTTAGCACCTCTGATGTACTGTCCACATGTCCCTCTGGAATATGTTCGCTGGCTTTGATCTTAAGATTTTTGTGTGCAACCATAGTTTGCAGGAGGAAGTCATGGTTAATGCTTAGAACATCCCTATCCTCCTTACATGTTTCCCACTTATGCTAAAAGCTATGGATCAAGCACATAACCTGAACTGTAAGTTTAATGTTGCTGAAGTTGCAAGATTGCGCTGCACAGAAAAACACACTAAATGATAGGAGTAAAATGCTCTTTTTTTTTCAGAATGAGCTCTCTGGTTACCAGCTTTATTAAATTAACCAAAGTATCTTGTATTTTCTTAGCTGAAGTTGAATATATATACTGTGCACACACGCACAAACAATTGCTGGAAAAGGTATCAATTGAAAGCCTATCTGAAAAGCTAGTGGGACCAATATACAGATCCAATTAAATTAAATTAAGGACATATTGGTAATACGAGGTCACTGCCTTGCTGAAGCTAAGTAGGTCTGGTTCTAGATATGAGACATCTTGATAAATTCATGTATGCTGACTTAGGTGCAAACACAGAAGAAAGGAGAGGCTATAGAATGTAAGGAAATAATAAAAAAAGTAAGTAAATTCCGCTCTTCTCACCAGCAGCTTGCAATAGTTATTTCCTGGAGACTTCATGTATTAATTTGAACATGCTGCTACTTGTTGACAAATTGAACTGTGATCAATTCCCAGGTGCTTTTTTTTTTAATCATGTAGTTAAGGAAGGACATTGGATAAATAAATGAAAACCTAAACCTGAACACATCAGATATTAGAACCTTTAGAACTGTGAGGGCTAGCTAGATATTATTTTTTATTTTCATGTAATGCAACCTAAATGTCTTACATTATTTACTTTTGCATTTAATTTAGTCTTTTTGTTGTAAGCATAATTACATACATGAAATATAAACATTTAAAATACAATTATGTTGCATTTCCTATCTCCAATATGTATATATTCATTCACAATGTCCAAAATAAACAGAATATGCAAAATAAATTCTCATTAAACTAATTATTAATTATTTTACATTTTCTACTATTTACGACATCAAAAATGCATTGTGTTGCACCCAAAGGTTGCAATGAGAAAAGGGAAGCCCACAAAACTGAGCTTTCCTTTCCTTAGCATCTCCCTGCATCCCCACAAAACCCTCTCCATAGGGTTTCCCCCTATGAACATGTCATAAGGCCTGCGGTGGGAAGGTGGAATCACATCAAATTGGGTGGCGCCTGGAGGAGTCTTGATCCAAAAGGAACTCTGCTCCTGCAAGATCTCTCTGCCTGATTTGGGTACCGTAATTCCCACCCCCTACAACCTTGCAGCCCATGGAGAGAGTTTTCAGGTGGGGGGGGAGGGAAGAGAGTATTTGCATGAGCTACCTTCCACTCACACAGCCATTGGATAAATATTACATGCTAAAAAAAAACAACCCAGCAGCTATAATGGGGTTCATGATTTCTCAAAAGTTTCTTTCTGTTTAATTTTCTTTTGGCATTCCACATATTCTATCAATCTGGCCATTTGAGCCAAATACTAAATTAATTTAATCATAGTTGGCACATTATGTAAACACCATTTAGAAGCTATCGGGATTTTTGCTGGAGTTCATGCCAATTCCAGATGTTTCGATTCACTTTTCTTCTTAAATATCCTGGCAGTCCATGAAATGGACTTAATTGTAAAGAGTATTCAATCATCCGACTAATAGAAATACTAAGATAATTCCAGAAATGATGTTATCTTCTTACACTTCCACCACATATGCATAAAATTCACAATTCTTTTCCTACATCTTTTTGTATTTAGTATTGGATGTATTAAAAGAGCTAGCTTTTAAAATCCTGCCTGCACTGATTTTTGAAACAGCATCTCTGGTAACATAAAAAACTACACGCACTCAGCAAAGTAATACATTTGGAATAAATAATTGTTTTGTCTGAGATGGACATTATAAAGGTCAAGCATATAATGGGGTTTTAGACATATTCATTGCGTACTATCTTATTTCATTCTCTCTGGCTTTCTGCATTGTGAAATTTGGTTTTAGTCATGTAATTAATCTGCAATAACTGTATAAGATTTTGTCGCTATATGAGCGTAAAGAAAGTTAGGAAAAGAAATACATATTTGCAATAATGATACATTGCCAAGCAGAACACCCTGTTTAATCAACCAAAGCTTTATTTAAGAGTCATTTGCAATCACACCATAATTATGCCATTAAAAGTATAGACCTGACTATAATAATTAGCCATCAGGGAATTTACAATATATCTGTAACCTAAGAATCTTTGGCAAAATAAATATTATGAGAAGCACGGCACAAAAATTAATTTATGACTGCAACTGCGGTCTTTCCTTAGTTTTTCATATTTTGGGCATTCTTTCTAGGGATTTGAATGTGCTTAAGTTGTGAAACATCTGTGTTTGCTCCATTAGAAAAAAAACATAAATTGCGTTTTTATGGATTAAAACAGGCACCACACTTAATGCTGAACACTTGAGAATAACTCATTACCAAAGAAATTAAAGGTTTTTTTGGTTTTATTTTTTTGGATAACGTGACAATTCCTTTAACATGTTCATTGACTCCCCTTCCTTTCTCCCCCTGTGTTATGGATCTAATCCCCTTACTGCTCCAATTATTTCAAAATGCCTTTTATTTGCAGAATACTGAATATAAGGATGCAGAATATTATCAGACAAGTTGTTTTGCCTAAGTTCCCAAACTTTTAAAGGGCAGCCTTAATTAAGGGCCTTAATTCACAATCCCCGACTTTTTATTTGTCCTTTTTGGGCATCTCATTTCACTCCACTACACTGATTTTAGCTCTACCCAGGGCAGGTGGCAGATATATCCTAAGATGCCACCTTGATGACAGCTACAACCTTGAAGAAATACACAGAGCCTGCAATGGCCCTCCTTAAGGAGATTTCTAAAGGCACCAAGGATGCTGATGAGTTAAAAGATGGGGAATTTTGTTTATTTATCCATTTATTATTAATTCTCCACTTTTCTCCCAGTGCAGGACCCAAGGCAGCTCTCGGCATAAATTAAAACAAATATAACTAAAAGCACGTAATTAAAAAATATTAATATTAAAGAAGAAGTAAATAAGTAACAGGGATGCGGGTGGCGCTGTGGGCATAACCTCGGCGCCTAGGACTTGCCGATCGTCAGGTCAGCGGTTCGAATCCCCGCGGCGGGGTGCGCTCCCGTCGTTCGGTCCCAGCGCCTGCCAACCTAGCAGTTCGAAAGCACCCCCGGGTGCAAGTAGATAAATAGGGACCGCTTACTAGCGGGAAGGTAAACGGCGTTTCCGTGTGCTGCGCTGGCTCGCCAGATGCAGCTTGTCACACTGGCCACGTGACCCGGAAGTGTCTTCGGACAGCGCTGGCCCCCGGCCTCTTGAGTGAGATGGGCGCACAACCCCAGAGTCGGACACGACTGGCCCGTATGGGCGGGGGCACCTTTACCTTTTTAAATAAGTAACGCTATGAAAAACAGCACTGAAAACACAACCACGTAAAAATGTAAGAAAGAAAGGGCACAACACTCAGTCTCAGAAGACCCTGCCACAACGGAAGTTAGTGGCCAAAGGCCTGATGGAACAACAACAACAAAAATACTTTGCTTGCTGGGAAAAGGTAAGCAGAAAAAAGGAGCCATTGTACCTCCCATGAAAGGGTGTTCTACAATCTGGGAGTAGCCACCAAGAAGGCCCTCTCTTGCGTCCTCTTACCCTAAGGTTACCATATTTTGAAGAGCAGAAAAGAGGACACATTTGCCGACTTCTACTTTTAACTATGGGGACGCGGGTGGCGCTGTGGGTAAAAGCCTCAGCGCCTAGGGCTTGCCGATCGAAAGGTCGGCGGTTCGAATCCCCGTGGCGGGGTGCGCTCCTGTTGCTCGGTCCCAGCGCCTGCCAACCTAGCAGTTCGAAAGCACCCCCGGGTGCAAGTAGATAAATAGGGACCGCTTACTAGCGGGAAGGTAAACGGCGTTTCCGTGTGCTGCGCTGGCCAGATGCAGCTTGTCACGCTGGCCACGTGACCCGGAAGTGTCTCTGGACAGCGCTGGCCCCCGGCCTCTTGAGTGAGATGGGCGCACAACCCCAGAGTCTGTCAAGACTGGCCCGTACGGGCAGGGGTACCTTTACCTTTACCTTTACCTTACTTTTAACTATGGAACGCTATGACGACACTCATTTTACATACCCATGAAAAAGAGGACATGTCCTAGGGAAAAAGAGAACATATAGCAACCCTATTATCCTGAGAGAGAAGATAATGGACCTAAAATCTGCCCTCCACTTCAAGGAGGTATTCATGAAAACTGAGAGCCACATTTCCATTTTTGGGAACCATGATGAAAGAACCGTAACTGGAAGCCACATTACTGTAGTCATATGGAGCAATGGAGGAGGAAAATGGTAGAGATTGGTGAGCAAAATGTGTCCTATAACAGACATAAAATTCCTGATTTGTGGAGGAATATTTTGGCAGAAATGTATTGATTTATGTCAATGATAAAACTCCATAAGCTTTGCATCAGTCTTTCTCTCATCTCCTTTTCTACTGTCCTTTCATATTTTGCGCCCCCCCCCCCCCACTTCATGCTGACCTGTTCCTGTACAGATTATTATAGTGGGAGGTCACTCTCTACCACTTGGCAGAAGGGGGAAACCTATACAGTACATTTGCAATCAATTAAATAAGCTTTAGGGACGCGGGTGGCGCTGTGGGTTAAACCACAGAGCCAAGGGCTTGCCAATCAGAAGGTTGGCGGTTCAAATCCCCGTGACGGGGTGAGCTCCCGTTGCTCGGTCCCTGCTCCTGCCAACCTAGCAGTTCGAAAGCACGTCAACGTGCAAGTAGATAAATAGGTACCGCTCCAGCGGGAAGGTAAACGGCGTTTCTGTGTGCTGCTCTGGTTCGCCAGAAGCGGCTTAGTCATGCTGGCCACATGACCTGGAAGCTGTATGCTGGCTCCCTCGGCCAATAAAGCGAGATGAGCGCCGCAACCCCAGAGTCTGTCACGACTGGACCTAATGGTCAGGGTCCCTTTACCTTTACCTTTAAATAAGCTTTTATTTATCATCTCCTGACTGAGCTTTCTAGTGGCTTCATGTTTGCGTATTATTAGTTTTATTTTGTTTAAAACATGTATATACTGCCCAACAACATGTTTTCTGGGTTGTTGACAATAGAGTTTATAAGATGTATTTGTTTTAAAGACACACACAAACACAAGCAAACAGATAGTCACTGAGTCAACAACGAGGGTACTGAACGTGATGCTTATTCACAATTGCTGCACCATCAAGAAATTTCAAAGCAAATACTCCACCGCTTTGCATTTTCCTGTATCCGTAGTAAAGTAACAGTACAAAATTGTTGCAGAACAAGTCACAAGACCTGGCTTATGACTGCTTTCGTTATTGTGCTGCTTAGGCAGATGTATAAGTCATATAAGATGACAGCGCTTTGTCTAATATAGTGGAGCCCATAGGACTACAGACATGTTACATTCTGTCATCATGTCATGTGACCACTGCATGTGTTCAGAAGGCTACAAAAGTACTTGTATGGCTAAATAAGACCAGCCACTTCAGGGAGTTTGGTCTCACTAAGATTGAAGTCACTGGTCGAAATTAGTGACTTGCTTCAGCCTCTCTCAAAATGTTGACCTTGCATGCTCATGTGAGCAACTGGGCATGATCTAAAAAGCTCATAGATTTTGGCTCAGTGTCCATGATCTGGGAGGCTGTAAATTGGCCTTGAGAGGATTGCAGAAGATGCAGAAGATGCTCATGTAACAGGTATCTTGCAGCCCAGCCCAGTTTTCTTGTGCATCTTCCGCACTCTCTACGTGACAGGAGAGCTATATTCATGGGACAACCATGTGCATTTAGCATGGGCAACATGTAACTTGGTTGATCCCTGGAAATTCTACAAATATATAAAAGATTTCAGGAAAAAAATACCATTTTTATATACATCCAATAGGGTTTGTCTATGTCAGTGATGGCCAAACTTGGCCCTCCAGCTGTTTTGGGACTACAATTCCCATCATCCCTAGCTAACAGGACCAGTGGTCAGGGATGATGGGAATTGTAGTCCCAAAACAACTGGAGGGCAAAGTTTGGCCATCACTGGTCTATGTGCTGAAAAGAGGGATTTGTGATTTTTATAATTGTCTTTTCTTATCATTAAAGGTAAAGGTAAAGGACCCCTGACAGTTAAGTCCAGTTGTGAACGACTCTGGGGTTGTGGTGTTCATCTCGCTTTACTGGCCAGGGGTGCTGGTGTTTGTCCGCAGACAGCTTCCAGGTCATGTGGCCAGCATGACTAAGCCGCTTCTGGCAAAACCAGAGCAGTGCATGGAAACACCGTTTACCTTACCTTCTACTTGCACTTTTACGTGCTATCGAACTGCTAGGTTGGCAGGAGCTGGGACCGAACAACGGGAGCTCACCCCATCATGGGGATTCGAACCGGCGGACTTCCGATCGGCAAGCCCAAGGCTCAGTGGTTTACACCACAGCTTCACCCGCATCCCCTTTCTTATCATTAGCATAGTGTTTAAGCCTATTTGTTCAAAATTTTAAGTTCTTCGACGCAATAACATTTTGCATTGCAATTTTTTAATTAAAAAACCCATCCAGTGCTGCAACTTACAGTTTACTCTCATGATATAATAATCAACTTTATAGTTTCCAATGCTCCCTTGTCTGGAAATCACCACCAAGTCTCTTTTTAAACCATTCAGCAAAGCTCCTCATAATAGCTTTATTATGCTTTTGTTCCAATTCACAAAGAGTCTCCAATACTGAATCCCATGGTAACTGATTTTCCTCATGAGTAGGGTTGGAGCAGCATACAAATGGAAAAGCCTTATTATGACACTGAGCCCATCTCCTTTTAAGCTCCAGATACAGCCCCTACTGTGCATTTCACATCTTGCCAAAGTCAAGAAGGCAAAAAAGGCACCAGCCAAAAGTAAAGGGAAACAAAAAAAGAAAAGAAAAGGGGGTCAGTTCTAGGGTTTCAAAGGAAACACTCAACAGAATAATGCGACCTATTCCTAAATTAGTAAGAAAAGAAAGCCGTTTGCATCAGTTTGGTACTATATATAACTAATTTGAGTGTTAGTGGCTGTGGAAGTACATAAGCAAATCAGCATACAATGTACCGAAAGATCAGACTTGGGGTTTTCACTTTTTCATTGCAGCCTGGTTTGGTATTCAAGTGAAAATGACCAAACATTGATCAGAGCAACTCTAGGAGGCCTGCCTATCCTCCTCATTTTACACGGAATAATACACGGAATACACTCCTTGAGATCTCCCATTGAGTCAAAAGGGAGATTGTGATTTTAGAAAATGAATATAATTAAAAGGTAAAGGTAACCCTGCCCATACGGGCCAGTCTTGACAGACCCTGGGGTTGTCCGCCTATCTCACTCAAGAGGCCGGGGGCCAGCGCTGTCCGGAAACACTTCCAGGTCATGTGGCCAGCGTGACAAAGCTGCATCTGGCGAGCCAGCGCAGCACACGGAACGCCGTTTACCTTCCCGCTAGTAAGCGGTCCCTATTTATCTACTTGCACCCGGGGATGCTTTCGAACTGCTAGGTTGGCAGGCGCTGGGACCAAGCAACAGGAGTGCACCCCGCCGCGGGGATTGGAACCGCCGACCTTTTGATCAGCAAGCCCTAGGCGCTGAAGCTTTTACCCACAACGCCACCCACATAATTACATGGCAGTATTTGCTGTAACATAGTAGGGCCTCCAGCTATGTTAGCTTTGCTTACTCTGCATTCTTCCCTACCAACAAATGTGTCTATATTGTTAAAGAGGTTTTTTTGGGGGGGAAGAAACCAGTTCTATTTTTTCTAGAAAAAGAAGTGCCAGAACTCACCATGAAAACCTCCCTTGTTCTCTTGTAATGGCAGTGGTGCCCACCTGAGAGGTGCCGGGACTAAGTTCTGGTGAGTTCCAGCTTTAAAAAAGCCCTGAGGAGCCCCCTAAAGTTCTAAGGTTACCAGATTTTTTTCAATGAATCCTGGGACACTTTTCAACTTCAATGGATTTTGTATGGGGACTGATTTGTCAATCCGGGGATTGTCCCCAGGAAACGGGGACATCTGGTAACCTTACCCTAAACCCCAGAAATTAATAAATGGTAGGATTTTGACTAATTGGGATATGAAAGGAGAAATACAAGCTGCAGAGGAATTCCTGGGCTAGCCTATGCAAAATGACCTGGCTAAGCGAGGGCCATTAAGAAACAATACAGGGCCATTGGCAATGTAAGAAAACAGTATTTTTTCCTCCTGCCCTGAGGTATGAACAGAAGCAGGGGATCTGGAAAGTTGCCAGGGCAACTGGGCATGATGTCACACTTGAGTTTGAGGCCTTTGGCACAGCAGGAGACTTGAAACAGGCAGAATAATTTTGGCTGAAGGCAGGCTGGGAAAGATGCCTTGGACTCCAGTGCTGCATTGCTGTGGGAAACAAGCCCCTCCTGAGATGACTGTGCTGTAAGATCTTGACTCCCTCCATCTAAACTCAGGTGTAAATATGTGAATAAATCATATTTCTTAAAACTATGACAGTCTTGATTATCAAAAGAACACAGACCCTGGGTAAGCACCTGGAAACACGCCCCCCCAATTTTGCTATGACTCAGTAGAGAGTAGGGATGGCGCCCAACTTCTGTAACCATGTATTTCCAAACACAATTCTCTACCTTCCACAGCAGCTGGAGCTGTACAAAGAAGCACCGTTTATAACACATGATCAAGATTTCAGGTCCTCAGTTCAAGGTGGTTAATTTCCCAATGTAACTAATAGCCTCTTCTCTCCTTCCTGTGTTTATGATACAAATTTGTAAACCATCATCTTATTCTTCTTTGGCGATCACTCTTGGCTAAGTAAGATTGTCTTCCATGAACACAGCCTTAACAGTGACTCTGCAAATGACTGTGGAGGCCAGTTCTGGATCCACACGTCCATCCACATTGGGGACATAGGTTTCAGGGCAGGAGTTGATCAAGGTGAGGGTTTGCCAAACATTTCTCCCTTTCGTCCTGAGTTTGAGCGTCAAGATCCATGACACTTTGGGTAATGGCTGTTCTCCAATTGGAGTGCTTGCAGGCCAGTGTTTCCCAGTTGTCAGTGTTTATGCTACTTTTTTAAAGATTTGCCTTGAAGAGAGTCTTTAAACCTCTTTTATAGACTGCCAGCATTATGCTTTCCATTTTTACCGTAAGTTTGGCATAGAGTAGTTGCGTTGAAAGACGATAATCAGGCATCCCCACAACATGACCAGTCCAACAAAGTTGATGTTGAATAATGGTTGATGGTGATCTTTGCCTGTCTTCCAGTTTGCCTGTCTTCCCAAGTGACATGTAAATTTTTTCAGAGACACAGTTGATGGAATCTTTTGAGGAGTTGGGGATGGTGTTTATAAGTGGTCCATGTTTCACAAGCATATAGTAAGGTTGGTAGTACAATAGCTTTGTAAACAAGCATTTTGGTTTCCCTGAGAATGTCCCTGTCCTCAAAGACTCTGCACTTCAATTGGAAGAAAGCTGCACTCGCAGAGCTCAGGCAATGCTGGATTTTGGCATCAATGTCTGCCCTTGTGGAAAAATAGCTGCTCAGGTAGGAGAAGAGATTGACATTTTCCAATGTTATACCATTATGTTTGATTAGTGGTGCTACAGAGTGGTTGGTTGATGTAGCTGGTTTTTTGGATGTTGAGCGATAGGTCAAGCTTTTCATAAGCTTCTGTGAAACTATTTAGGAAGGTTTGGACGTCATCCTCTGAGTGCGCACACACTACATTGCCACCAGCATATTGAAGCTCTATGACGAAAGTTATGGTAACCTTACTCTTTGCTTTCAGTGTACTCAAGTTAAAGAGCTCTCCATCTGTTTGATATATGATTTCTACCCTGGTGGGGAGTTTCCCTTTGACAATGTGTAGATTCATGGCAGTGAAAATAATAAATAGAGTTGTGAACGGTTCACTTTGAGAGCCATTGTTACCTGTGATTCTTGCTGTCATATTATGTCATGAAGGAGCTGAATGATGTTCACAAATGTATCTGGGCAGCCAATTTTCAGAAAGACAGTCCACAGGGCATTACGATTTACAGTGTTGAAGGCCTTAGTCAGGTCAATAAACCCTATATACAGGGGTTGGTTTTGCTCTCTGCAGTGAAAACCATGTCCACTGTTCCCCTAGAAGGTCGAAAACCATTTTGGGATTCAGGAAGGGTAGCCTAGGATATAGTTGCTAATATCCTACAATGAAGGGGTGCACTCACTGCTTTTGTTAATAGTGGTGGACATAAATGCAAGAACTTCTTTCAGTTGTCCTAGGAGTACAGGTGACCCCCTATTTACATGGGGTTTCTGTTCCAGCCCCCCCCCCCCCCCCGTGCACATACTACTGAGATCAGGCAATATTCCTACTGTTAGGAAGAGTGTTTAGGGGAAATGTATAAAATTAGCAATAATCACATGTCGGATTAACGTCAATGACTACAATACTGTCACTGTGCCTTTAGATGCTTAAAAAACACCAAGAATCAATGCACACATTTAAGAACAGATTGGCAGTATCTTGAAACCACATTGTGAACCTTTTGATCCCCTTCTTGCATTTGCTCAATTATTTAAAATAAAATATTGTTTTAAAGGATTTTGACTAACCAGAAATTACTATGCAATCATTTGAATTTTATTTTGTTTTCCGGGTCTCTCAAATTTCTGGCATATCATCAAACTTGAAGTGCTTTTTTAATTATTTGCAAATTTGGCTCCATGAAGTGTATGGCCTATTATCATGAAGCAATAACTGGGCTATTCTTCTGTCAACATCTCATTAATATTATGCAATTGTTTAGAAATGTTTAGAGGATCATCTCCAGTGTAATCACTTCGTCCTCTTACAAGAATGATCTTCTACTACAAATTCACTTTACAAGCCTAATCACGCCTTCAGACAAGCAACCTAAGATACCAACTTAAATTTAGTATTCCATGCAAGTCTCTGCTTAGATCGAACCTTTTAAAAGTGAAATCTAATAGCACCATTATAATTCTGCATACGGAATCATGCTACCTGCATGAACATTTTTCTCATTATTTCCCAGAGATACAAGAAGAACCAGATTTCAGAACATTGCAGTTTAAAAAATCATACATATTTTAAAATGCATAAATAATTTCTCTACTAAAATGATCCAACTAGAAGAATGACCAAAAGGTTATCCAGTAATATATTTTCACAAGTTATGTTTGTGTGACAGGAAATGATCTGGGGCACTCTCTCCATTTCCACAAGCCAAAAAACTGCATTTATTTTTCACTGCATTTATTTTTCTTATCCCAGTGCATGAGAAAAAGGAGCCAAACCTAGCAGATTCAGAAGTCAAATTATTTCATTGCCTCCAGAGTTTCCACGAGTATTTGCGACATCCATTTTTGCCCACAATTCACAATCATTTTCTCTTTGCTAATAAATCACAGCTCCACCCTGATATGTCAGAGGAGGAACACAATCCATTATCAATGCCAATCAGTTATGGAGAAATAACACAATAACTCTCATACAATACCTAATGCTGTTCATGCTTCCGGTCTCAGATCCCAGTTTACATCTCTCCAGCTGGCTGGCGACAATCTGGCGTTCAGCCTCAAGTTCTCGGGTAAGCCTTTCAAACTGTAACTCCTGAAATGCAAAACACACTTCTGTTACAAACGTTGTGAAATAGAGGTAATATGTATCTGTCAGGTGGTGGTGTGCTTGCTCAGGAGCAAACAGGAAGGACTCCAACTTTTCTGGGGTTTATTATTAGTACAAACTATTTACAGTGCAGAGCGTCGCAAGTCCATGTCTGCTCAGTTGCTAGCAGAATCTGGGAGTGGGCGGTCCTTATACCTTCCCCAGCATAACAGTCGTGTGACCCCCATCCTTCTCCTCCCCTTTCTGCGGCCAACCTACTGCGCAGAGTGGGCGCTGGCAAAGGGGGACTTGCCTCCCCTCCGCTTTGCTCAGGCTCGGTGTTGAGACTCTCCCTAGCATCTCCTGGTCCCTGCACCCCCTCCCCACTGGAGATGGGGCTTTCCTCCTCGCCAGAGGAGGAACTGCTTCGCAAGATCTTCGGAGGCTCCCTGTAACACAAAGGCCCTTCCACCTCTCGCCTCTGAGCTGATGGCAGTTCCCTGATAGTATCCAAGAAGCTTCCTTGTTCCTGGTTTCAGGTTGACTCTTTGTCTCTCCCCCCATTGGTAGATTTATCAACTTTTGAGTTTTTAAAAAAGTACTGCCCACCTCCCCCTGGCTGGGCCAAGGGCGGCAGGGGGGGGGAGGGAATGTATGAGGCTAGGGGCCAAAGTTATGGTGGACTATGCAGCAGAAGTTCCCAGTTCATGGATGGCCCAAATGGAATCTGGCATGCCCTAGAAAAGCCTAGCACAGGCATAGGCAAACTCCGGCCCTCCAGGTGTTTGGGACTACAATTCCCATCATCCCTGACTACTGGTCCTGTTAGCTAGGGATGATGGGAATTGTAGTCCCAAACCTCTGGAGGGCTGGAGTTTGCCTATGCCTGGCCTAGCATGTGCCAATAAGCAAATTTGGCAGATCTGGGTGTTGGATCAATCAGGTAGAGTGCCCTCATTAGGGAGACCCACCTAGCTGCAATACTGAACAGTTTTAGGGCTGAGGATTTCTTGGATGTTTTTATTTTCTGCTCCTACTTTTATGTTGGTTGTTGTTCCCCCCTTGTGATTTGCTGTTGCATTGTTTATATTACGAGATTGTTTATTTCTGCAGCTATTTTGTTATGGTATGATTTTACTGCCATTCGAGGACCCTCCAAGTGTCCCTATTTTCCAGGGATGTCCCTGATTTAGAGAAGCCGTCCCAGTTTCTGGATTTGATCCCGGAATGTTCCACTTTTCTTTAGGATGTCCTTATTTTCACTGGAGAAATGCTGGAGGGTATGGAGTTATCTGACCCACAAGCCATCTGAAGGCAAATCCTGTATAGGTAAGTTTTTTAAATGTTTAATGTTTTATTATGTTATTGTATATGTTGGAAGTTGCCCAAAGTGGCTGGGGCAACCCAGTAAGATGTGTGGGGTATAAATAGTAAAATTATCATTATGGAATAGGACGTCCCTGTTTTCATTGGAGAAATATTGGAGGGTATGCATTTTATTTGATTTTAAGTTGCAAGCTACTCTGGTTTCTGTTCAAAGAAAAGGAAGGGATAAATGAATAAAACAGTTGGGCTGCCCCTATGGTTCATTGGCTTTCAGATAGTAGTTTTCTGCTAGCACATGCTTTTCACTGGTCAGACTAGTGTGCAATAATAGATGGTTGGCAATGCTACCCAAAAGGCAGACTAGAAGGATTATGCTAGTTGTTGAAAGAAGGTGCAATGGAAAATATCACAAAAGATTATTTTCTTCAAATACAGTAACTGTGCTTTATTGAGAAAGGCTTTAAAAATTGATGGCTGGTGCCAAATGATGTCCAATATCTGTCTGGTTGTTCTGTGTTTTAGAGGGTTATTGCTGGCATGTGCCATTTATTATTTTAGGAAGAGGATGGAAAGGACTTTTTCTGGTTATCGTTTCAAGTAAAGGAGGGTTTTAATTTTGTGCAGAGATCTCTTTTCTTTCAGGATTCACTCTCATTGAAAGTGCAGGCAATTCTCCCTTCACAGAAGCACAGCAGGCTTTGCGCGTGATTGCAGCAAACATGAAACACACACAAAAGCTGGACTATAAGACTAACAGACATGAGAATAAGCACCTTCTTATGCATCCGTGTGCCAAGAAATCCCAAACGCTCCAGAGGGGTGTTAATAATATAAAATAATTCGATGGCTTGTAGAGAGACAAGGCGCATACCAGGTATGCCCCAGAATAGACAGTCTAAACAAAATAAAAAATAAAAAATTGTACAGCAGCCATGAGTTGCCCAGGACAAGACTGTAGCAGCTATCATCATCATCATCATCATCATCATCATCATCATCATCATCAATTATTTATACCCCGTCCTTATACTGTTTATACACTGCCCATCTGGCTGGGTTTCCCCAGCCACACTGTGTAACTTACAGCATATATAAAAACATAGTAAAACATCAAGCATTAAAAACTTCCCAATACAGTGGTACCTTAGGTCAAGTACTTAATTCGTTCCGGAGGTCCGTTCTTAACCTGAAACTGTTCTTAACCTGGAGCACCACAACTGTACTTAACCTGAAGCTAATGGGGCCTCCTGCTGCCGCCGGAGCACGATTTCTGTTCTCATCCTGAAGCCAAGTTCTTAACCTGAAGCACTATTTCTGGGTTAGCGGAGTCTGTAACCTGAAGCGTATGTAACCCGAGGTACCACTGTACAGGGCTGCCTTCAGATGTTTTCTAAAAGTTGTGTAATTCTTTATCTCCCTGACATCTTATGGGAGGGTGTTCCACAGGGAGGGTGCCACTGCTGAGAAGGCCCTCTGCCTGTTCCCTGTAACTTTACTTCTGGCGAGGGAACCGCCAGAAGACCCTCAGAAGTGGACCTCAGTGTCTGAGCTGAATGATAGCGGTGGAGACACTCCTTCAGGTATATTACTTAGTCCCTGACCAGGTTGCTGCAATGGAACTTAGTGAGGTGCTGTAGGAATGCAGAAATTAAGGGCAGGTATTCAAAACAACATAGCCTTTCGGGCATCGACTTTATAATGGAAGTTTGCATAGACACCAGTAATTAGCTAAAGAATATGACTAGCTTCTTTCTACTGCTAGGTCCCTGACAAGACTAAAAAGTGCAGTTGCCGCAGAAGAAAAATAACACAAAGCAACAAAGCCCCTTTAAAGCACAAATTAGGCATAAGACTATAAACAATCATAGCTTATCCATTCATTAGTTTATCCACTTCTCAAAGAACAGTGAAGTTCTTTGTTCATATGCTTGTTTCAGAATGTTTTGCACTCTTAATTGCTTAAACTCTTCTGATTTCCTGCCTAAATATTCCACTTCTTGCTGCTATCTCACAAAATAGTGTTTTATTTAAATAGCTCTACCTGTTATCACATCTGATGGATTTATGGGAAACTAACATGCACTCTCCCAGGTGGTATTCAGTCTGTCCCCATAGATGGATCATGAAGGAAATTGGATCATGAAGGAAATTGGATCATGAAGGAAATTGGATCATGAAGGAAATTGACTTCTGTGTGAGGTCCTACAGATTCTTATCACTGCTGATTTTACTGTATTTTATTGTGATTTTATTACTGCAAGGTTGTTTTACTTACAAACACCGGCTCCCTCGGCCTATAAAGCGAGATGAGCGCAGCAACTCCAGAGTCGTTCACAACTGGACCTAATTGTCAGGGGTCCCTTTACCTTTAAGCTGCCCTTAGTAAGCGGCCTTCAGGTTGGAGGAAAGGAGGAGTAAAATCTTCTCTGAATATTGTCTTTCAGACTCTCTTTGTCTTAAACCTGACCAAGCCAAACTCCTGTAATATCTGCACATTCTTTCTTAATCATTTTACAGCTGTTTCACACATGGATTTTTTCCGATGCATTCTTAGGGGGAAACATACATACATCAAATTTACTTACATTCTTCTATTCTCTCCCCCATCTACCACCACCTTTACTGAAAATGACAGATATTAAACACATCTCTTACTTGGTGGAAAAGAGTACCGTAGTTGGCGCTTGATTTATATTGTCTGTTCTATGAATAGATTTAGCAATAGGGGATGACAGTTCTGTCAGTCAGTTCTGCTGTTACCATTTCTCACCTTTCCTGGTGGCATCCTTATCTATTATCGATATCAGTAGAAGAGAGAGAGAGATTTCCCATAAACACCCTGGCCTCCAGCCAGACAGGACACTGTGTAACAAGTGATTAATTGAAGAGGCAGAACATGAGATTGCAAGGGTTTGTGGTCTTAGCACCATGTCTGGAAACATAACTAAAAGCTTTGAAAGACGCAATAGGCTCAGTACCAACATCTCTGTTAGGTTTCAGCCAACTCTACCAATTTTGCAGTAAACCAATAAATCAGCACAATTTCTCAAATCAAGAATAACCCTTCATATGACAGAAAAAGTCTCCAGTTTTTATACTGTTTCTAAGCGGTACTCAAAAAATAAAATAAAATGTGCAGTAGATGAACTCTGAAGAGGACACAGCCTCTTTTTATGACTGTTCCTTATACTTCTCTATCAATCTAGAATATGTGCTCTCCACAGTCTCACGGAGATCTTCAATATTGTAAGCCAGTGCTTAATACTGATATCAAGGTACTAGAAATTTTCTTCCATAACTCTTTCCTCATGCAGTAAATCTTGCACAAGGGTGTAAAAGAAAGTTTGAATATATTATTATTACATGACTGAGAGTCAGTATAGACCAGGGAAGGGTTTCCCCAGTAGTTTTTGGACCACAACTCCCATCATTCCCCAGCTAGCTGGACCAGTGGTCAGGGGTGATGGGAATGGTAGCCCAAAAACAGCTGGGGACCCAAGTTTGGGAAACCCTGGTCTAGGGACTAGAATGTTTGACTAGGACCAAGTAGACCCACTTTACCCATGAATCTCACTATCCAGTTTTACAAGGTGTTATGAAAATTAAGTGTGTGTGTGTGTGTGTGTGTGTGTGTGTGAGAGAGAGAGAGAGAGAGAGAGAGAGAGAGAGAGAGAGAATGTGTATAGATCAGGCATAGCCAAACTTGGCCCTCCAGATGTTTTGGGACTACAACTCCCATCATCCCTAGCTAACCGGACCAGTGGTCAGGGATGATGGGAATTGTAGTCCCAAAACACCCGGAGGGCCAAGTTTGGCTATGCCTGGGTAGATCATATACAGAACCCTGAGATCCTCAAAGATATGGTGTGATATAAATGTAATAAATAAATAAATAGAATGTAAAACTACCCCTTGATCACATATAATCCTACAGGCTAAGGCTGGACTCCAGAATACAAAAAAGTTGTTTTTTTCCAGTGCTTTTTTTTCTTCTAAAAAACTGTTTAGGGGTACTCTCATTTTGATTCAAGAAAATCACTGTGAAAGAAAACGAAGCTGCCATTGGAGGTGGTAACAACGAAACTGACCAATCACCATGCTAGATTTCAACTCCTACTTCACACATTAAACGCTCGCTTCCACCTGAGACTCAGGAAACACTTGACAGGAAATGAGGCCGCCATTGGTGGTAGCAATGGAACTGATGATTCACCGTGCTAGAGAAGAATTTATTTTATTTAAAAAAATTAGTTTCTTCTTCTGTTAGATTCACAAAATGTTTAGGGGTATGTGTATTCCCTGCATCCCCCCAGAAAAAAGCACGGGATTTTCCCCAATAAATTGTGGTGATGACCCATTCCAGTGGCACATGTTTGTATGTCCACACTGAGGTCCAGCTCCGAGGGCCTTCTGACAGTTTCCTTCCTGCGAGAAGTGAGGTTAAAGGGAACCAGGCAGAGGGCCTTCTCAGTAGTGGCCCCGAGAAAAATAACTACCAAACTTTTAGAAGACATCTGAAGGCAGCCCTGTTTAGAGAAGCTTTTAAGGTTTAATAGGTTATTGTATTTTAGTATTTTGTTGGAAGCTGCCCAGAGTGGTTGGGGAAACCCAGCCAGATGGGTGGGGTATAAATAAATAAATAAATAAATAAATAAATAAATAAATAAATAAATATAATGTATTCATCTGTGGTGCTAATTCCAGTGCACCCAAAGAGAAAGACCAAGTGGGAGCTTCCCTTCTCTTAGGTACAGCTGATACAACTTCCCTCAAGCAAGCCTGCTCTGAAACATTATTTAATGATCAAACCAAACGACAGCAACATTACTTTCCATGATCCACTAAACTGTTACATACTGAAGTTCTCACCCTGGGCCAGCAGGGGGATACTGTAGATAGTTATGCAAATGAAGGATCGAAAGTGACGTTCAGTGATTGGATAGTTTGTATGCAAATGAAGGATCGAAAGTGACATTCAGTGATTGGATAGTTTTAGAAAATGGCAACAGTTACCTTGTTTTGGAGTTCTATATAAGCAGGCTGACTGAGCTCCTCAGTCAGTTCTGTTCCAGCTTACAAATAAAGAGCTGCTTTGGAAGAATCGCTGTGTCGTCTGATATGTTCGCCCACAACTTAACATAAACTCTTTCCCCAAACCATTCTAGAAGTAATTAAAGCTACAGCCAGCATGCCAGTAAATCCCATACCCTACCAAACAATAAGAGATATAGGAACTAGAAATAACATTTCGCTCAGGTTGGGTGGAAAATAGCTAGTGAACCTGTTCTTCCTTTTGTCACAACTTTTATTTGTTTGATTAACTACTCTCTTTGTTCGTGATGAACAGGGGAGAATGAACAATCTCATAAAATGTTAATCCAAGACTAGTGAGCCATCCTGCGCTGACAGGGTTTTGTTTTTGTTTTGTCTTGTTTTGAAAAAAATCCCGGAGGTAATGAAAGTTTTATGCAAATCACACAGTGTTGTTTTTAGAGAACTGAACAACTACATCTCTGCAAATCTGCAGGGGCCAGGCTGCAGTGCAAAGATGAGCATAAACAAAACCATGTTTTTTTTTAAGTAGTGTCAGAAAAATGGCACAAGGATGCCAAAGGAAGCCTAGGGAGGTGACATTACAATGGTGAGGTGACCATCGTGACATTGGGGAGTGCTTAAAAAGACAAAGTGAGCAGCAGTGTCAAGGAAAACAGGGGAAGGATGTAGGCTGTGATGGCATCAATTTTTTGGAAGCAAACTATGCATGCTAAGAAAAGAGACAATTTGCTGCACGTTATGAAATAGCTGGGAGCCCACTGCAGAATGAGATGCCTCTTTTTAAAAATATTCTTATTGCTCAATTTCCACATAACAAATTGTCAAACCATATAATTATAAACCATATAAATTGTCAAACCTACATAATTTCACCCCTTTTTTATTCCCCCCTCCCCTCAAAGGACTTCCCTCAGCTCTTCTCCCTGATTTCGCTGCACATATTTTCTCTACATATTATAAAATTGTATATATCCTTACATATCTGTCCATCATGTTATCAACAATAAAATTGTGTATGTTTATTCAAAACCTGCCAAAGAGTCCAGTTCATTTTGTTGTGTTTTTAAATAATTTGTATAACGTTCCCATTCTTCCTTGAAGTCACAGTTGTCCTTGTCTCGCAGTTTGTATGTCAATTTAGCCAGTTCTGCATAGTTCATCCATTTCTCTTGCCACTGTTCTTTTGTCGGGATTTCCTCACTCTTCCATCCTTGTGCTATCAAGACTCTTGCCGCTGTTGTAGCATACATAAATAAGTTCCTTATTTTCCGTGGCAGGTCTTGTCCTACAATCCCTAACAAAAATGCTTCTGGTTTTTCTACAGAGATGCCTCTTCTTAAGAGGAGGCCTTTAGCTATTAAATCCACCCCTTTCTCTTCTTCCCACATTTATTTAACAACAGGGAGCCTCTCTTTTCATTACTGGTATTGTCCAGCAATGCTCTGGAATATTGATCTGAAGTCCATTGGCTGCATGCCCTGTAATGTTAACACTTTAATACACAAATTATTGTGTGATATATCATATTGAATATTCCTTGATTATGTTCTTAAATTTAATTTGTTCGATTTATTGATGCAGACTGGTTATACAGATACATGTTTTTGTTTTTTTAAATAAAAACAACTAATTACAAAGACTCTTTTTACTCTGGAAGCCATCCACTAAGGTCAGTCATTTATTCTGGAGAACATCTGTGCAAACCTACCGACGAAATAAAATGATCAGGTCAGGGTACCTCAACCTTCTGTAATTAATTTCTTGGCTAGCAGAGACAGTGCCTTTATGGTTGTGTCACCCCAAGTGTGGAATGTCCCCCTAAACATGTTCACCTGACACCTTCTTTCAACATATATTTGGTGCCAGATGAAATCAACCCTCTCTTGCCAGCTTTCAATGGCTCTTAATGATTGCTAATCTTACAGAACAATCCTATATGTACCTGTGTGTACTGTATTCAGTAGTAAGTCCCATTGAGTTCAATGGGGCTTACTCCCAGGTAAATGGATGTAGGATTACAGTTTATCTTCTGTGATAATGATAAGTTTTGTTTTACACTGAATTAGCTGAATGTATATAATCAGCTTTAGATCTGAATTTAATGGAAGGACGAGAGATATATTTTAATAAATGTGTAAGGAGAGCAGGGCTCCTCACCTTGAACAGTTGTGCAGAAGAAGAAATCTCAGCAAATGAAACTTTACTTCCCCCTGAATGATTACAGCTGGGGGAAAACTGTAGCGTTGGCTTCATTTTCATTATCAAACACTTCTGGGAGATTTTGACGTAGAAATATGGGGCAACATGAGCTATTTTTCATCCAAGTCCTGGAACTGTGCAAGAAGCCCCAAAGGTCTGGACATTTCAAGGCTGCAAGGGGTAAGCTAGCCCATAGGATCTAGGTCTGAGAAATTCAGACACCTTACATTCATATACCCTGTGCAAACTTTCTCCTTGACGGTGAGGCTTTGGGCAACACAAGAGACAGAGGTGCCTCATGGACTTCTACATAAGAATTAGTGGCATAATTAAACCCTGTCCCCTTTTGCTTCTGATCTCCCTGCTCTCTAGTCCTCATATTAGGCAAAACAAATTCACATCTGATCTGCCTCATAAAAACAAGCGCCCTATATAAACGTCCTTGCCAGTACTATTCTGCAAACTACATCTAAGAGACTTCAGACAGATTCATTTTAATGTGTACGAAAATCCTTTCGTAATGCCGTTTTAGGAACTCAGAAGTGACACGAAGGGTCAAATTGAGGCAAGGTCTCTAGCTAGAGACAGTGTGGGAGAAAAAGGTAAACTTGCAAGTTTTAGAGAACTGTGTTGGATGTGATCAGATAGGACAGTGCTCCTTTGATCTAGAAGGAGAAAAAGATGAGTTGATGTATATTGGTCATGGCAAAAAATGAAAAAGGCCAACAATTTCCTAAACTTCCTAGAGGAATATCTAGGTCAGCACATTGCAACAGAGTTTCAGAAAACACCCATTGTACTTCTGGGCTCACGGTATTCTTCTTCTGATTTTGTTTCTCTCTTCTTTTATATTTTTGCTCCTTTTCACAGCACTTCACCAAGTTGCTGACTTGTTCCGTTCAAATATTTGTTCAAACCCCCGCTTATATGGCTGCCATATTTCAAAAAGTAAAAACCAGGACCCCCCGAAAATGCTGAGCTTTTTTTAGACAACCCCCAAAGTTCTTGAGATTCCCCCTCCCCCACAAAAGCGCCAAAAAGCTCACAATTTTTCATTTGACTTGCCTAAGATCCAGGACAAAGCTGCACCTTTCGGAAATTCCCCCTGGACGTCAATTCCGCCTTCGAAATCCCAGACGTATGGCAGCCCCACCAATTATCTACATCTCCCCTTATTCATAGCATTCATTTATCTCTTCCTCTGTTTTATCCTGGTTTCTCCATGTTATGAACTGCCAAATTTAAAAGCAAAATTTCAATGGCAAACAAAAACTTAGAAAGCTGCCTTATAGCAAGTCAGATCATTACTCCATCTAGCTCATTGTCCATACAAAAAGCCCACAACTTATGAACATTTAAGTTGTGCACAGCCTACTTTATACAGTTGGCAAAGAAGAGAAAAGAAAGAAAGAAAGAAAGAAAGAAAGAAAGAAAGAAAGAAAGAAAGAGAAGGAGGATGATGTCTGGGGGGGGGGAAGACTTTGGCAATCCCACCTGCCATTGCACCCAATGTGTTTTGACTATACACAGCTGGCATTAGGCACAACCCCAAGAATGCAACCCAAAGGTAAATTGATGGCTTACCATACTACTGGCAGTGGCTTTCCAGGGTTTCAGGTAGAGCACATTCCCAGCTCCACATGGAGCTGCTGGGGATTGAACCTGGATTCTTCTGCATGCAGAGCAGATACTACACAAGTGACCTATAACTCTAGGTCAGTGATGGCCAAACTTGGCCCTCTAGCTGTTTTGGGACTACAGCTCCTACCATCCCTAGCTAACAGGACCAGTGGTCAGGGATGATGGGAACTGTAGTCCCAAAACTACTGAAAGGCCAAGTTTGGCCACTGTCATAGGTTGATCCTGTCTGCACTTTTAATGGGGCAAATTCCTGACACCACAAATACACTTCTAGAGAGCACCTTCTCATACTTTTCTCAGTAGCCTTAAACCACATGCCTGCCTTGGTATTATGGTCTGCGGTCCGGTCAATACAGGAGGAAGGAGTGAAATAGGGAAGAGGGATTGCCAGGAGAAAGCCATTGAAAGCAACCATTTCAACTTGTTTCCTTGTTGTTGTTTAGTCGTTTAGTCGTGTCCGACTCTTCGTGACCCCATGGACCAGAGCACGCCAGGCATTCCTGTCTTCCACTGCCTCCCACATGTTTGTAGCTTCGAGAACACTGTCCAACAATCTCGTCCTCTGTCGTCCCCTTCTCCTTGTGCCCTCAATCTTTCCCAACCTCAGGGTCTTTTCCAGGGAGTCTTCTCTTCTCATCTCATGAGGTGGCCAAAGTATTGGAGCCTCAGCTTCATGATCTGTCCTTCCAGTGAGCACTCAGGGCTGATTTCCTTAAAAATGGATGCGTTTGATCTTCTTGCAGTCCATGGGACTCTCAAGAGTCTCCTCCAGCATCAATTCTTCGGCGATCAGCCTTCTTAATGGTCCAGCTCTTGCTTCCATACATTACTACTGGGAAACCCATGGCTTTAAGTATACGGACCTTTGTTGGCAACTTGTTTCCTAGTGCTTTTTAAAATGTCCCTATTCCTTCACCATTTATTCTTCTGTGCAGCTGCACAGCTGTGTTTTCCTGGTATTCACCCACATTTCAACTCAGACCAACCCCATGAAAGACACAATAAAACTGCAAAATAGATCAGAAGTTGAGAAACCCTTAGAAGATGTAATAATTTACTCCCGGGCTCAAACATAGCAGCAAACCACCAAGCTTTAAATGTTGAATTGGTAGATTAATCAACCAATGCTTTGGTTGATTAATTGGCAGCAAGGGCACTGGCTCATGGGGGCTGAGGCACTGTGGGGGGGCCCAGTCTTTTTTTGAGGGGGCTCAGCCCCCTCAGTATCAAAGGCACTGGCGGAGGAAGAGGGGAGCGGGGGGAGCGCACCGTCCCTGTCAGCACGATCCCGGTGGGGTGCCATTGCGGCTGCTCCCCGCCCGCGCTGGGCACCCCGCCCCCGCAGGCGGTGCACCATGCCCCTAGGATGAACACCACGTCCCCGGGACACGCACCACTCCCCTGGGACACCCGCCCTGCCCTGCCCTGCCTGCTCTCTGCCTCCCGGTGCTAGAGCATGAAGCTCTACCACTGGCCAGAGAAGCCCCCCGCCCACATCAGAACGTCACATGAAGTCCACCCACCATCATGTCCACCCTCCCCAACCCCAACCCCCCGCTTCTCATTGGCAGGGAACAATATCAGCCAATAAGGGAAAAGTTAATTGCATTAAGGTCACATGTTGAATTGTTGGCAGTTCTGTCTGTTTTGGTTCCAATGTGTTACTGTCAAAGTGATTCAAAATAAGATGTATTTCCATTCTAACAGTGAGCAGTAACTTTTATCAACTTGTCCATTCACTTTTATTTCTCCCAAGATCTCAGAAAGACACCCCTATTGAGACTTTATTGATGCATTCAAATCTACTTGATTAAATTTAAAAGGTAGATGACTAATCAACTACAAATAAAACTCTGCCATGTTTCTCTTACCACGTTACTTTCTCAAAAAGCTTTTTTCCCCTGAGCAGCATAGATTAAACCATGTAGAGGAATAATGTGAAACTAATGTACACTGTCATTTGAACAATTCAGAGTTTGTAAATGCAGTTTACAATCAACTTAACTAGCCCTATATACTGGATTTATTGAATAGAAATATGGAATTCTGGGACAAATGAACATTTGGCTTGAAGAGGAAGAAATTTTTGCAAGAGTAACTAAAGGCTTCACAAGTTTGCTTTGTCCCAGTTTTGAATAAAAGCAGGACAAATACAGCTGGGAGGCAGTCAAATATAACTCCTGGTACTGTAAATCCCAAATGTGATATGTTAATCTGAATAACAGAATCCTTATAAAAATTAACGGAGTGCTTGCTTTACTTTACAAATGCCATTGTCATCATTAAAAGGTATCTCACACCAGAAGAGTACCATGTTTTTGTATGCACTAGGGTCATGGCATGAGAATCCAAACAACACATACCAGATAAAACTGATGGGGCTTAATGAAGGAGTAGCAGAAATCAGGACAGTAACTGGTAGCAGCCAAATGTGGATTTTAGGAGCAATAAATAGGAAGGTTAGGGAATTGGCTTGCTAGATAGATAGAACAAAGAAGGTCCAGGGTAAAGAGAAAAGAAATAAGGGGAAAGGAAAGAGGGGATGAGAGGAGAAGGAAAAAGTAGTCAATAGCCTGTGAGCATGCACAGAACAAGAAGATTAAGGAAAGAGAAAGTCATTGGCGGGGAGCTGCAAATGAGGACGAGACACTTTTTTGCACAATGGGCCATATAGTTACTCACCTTTTGCAGGCCAAGTTGGAGGTGCCCAGCTATCAATCACCTGATGCCACAACGGCATTGGGTGACTTCCCCCCTGCTCTTTTGCATATCACTCTGATAGAGGTTTTGCAAGAAACATTGATCAGATGATTGGCTGAACCAGGTTTTTACCAGCCCCACCTGGAGGGCAGGTGAGTGTGGCTTGGCTGAAATGGCTTTACGGGCTAAATGAGGATGCTTGGCAGGCCAAATTCGGCTCACCCCTGCTGTAAATATGGATTTCTTATCTGATAAGATAAGCAACAGATCAGAGATTCTAGTACAGTGCGAAAGAAGAGTTAGCTAGTTTTTCCATTGCCCTGCAGAAAATGTCTTGATGTAATTGTGGTATGCAGAAAATAAGGGTCTTTGCAATTATACCCAAAGATGAATGACTTCATATCCTTCCTGTATCTCAAGAAATATATAGGGCAAATACTCCAAAAACAATCCTTTGAGGAGGAAACTGTTTTGAGGCTTCTATGAGTACACCTGAAACGTACTTTTCAATGGATGCTTGCCTGCCTTCATTGCCTGTGAACTCCCATGAGCTAAACAAAGCATTCTCTAGCAGCAAGCGCAGGAAAACTAGATGTCAGCATTTATTAGGAGCCCAACCATAGGGTAACCTTTTATTTTCATCAACTAAACTGCAGTTAAAAAAAAGAAAAGCAGCAGCAAATACCTTTCTGATACTGTGCTGGCTGCTGAATGTGTTTAGAAAGCTTGTATAAATAGAAATGAGATGTCCCCTGGGGCAATCCTCTACTCATGATGTAGCCAGAACTATGGAAAACCTTAGGAAAAACTTGATATTTACAATACATATTGAAGAAATAGGAACTAAGAGGAGATTAATCGACAACAGTTTTCATAGCTCTTTGCAGAGGAAGGATTAACTCCATGAATCACTGTTGCTTCTACAGTATTTGCACAAGCCGCAGGTTTGGCTTAACAAACCCCAAGCAGTGTTTTACACTTCCTAATCCCCGAGTAATAAGAAGTAATGGGGCAGCTTTACAGGATCAGTCTCCATGTGACAAGAGAGTAAGGTAAAGGGACCCCTGACCATTAGGTCCAGTCATGACCGACTCTGGGGTTGCGGCGCTCATCAATTACCCGGATATTTGTTGGATGTCAAACTCAGCCAAGAGCATAAGGTCAAACAGATTCCTCACTGCCCTTGCAGACAACTTCATTGTCCAGAAAGTGGGAGAAGCAACAAGAGGAACAGCCATTTTAGATCTGGTCCTAACCAATGTTGATGACCTGGTTAGTGGGGTAGAAGTGGAAGGATCATTAGGCGCGAGTGATCATGCTCTTCTGAAGTTTACTATACAGCGGAAAGAAGCAGCCAAGCATACTAGGACTCAATTTCTCGACTTTAAGAAAGCCGACTTCATAAAGCTTAGGGAAGTGCTGCGTGAGATCCCATGGACAGTAATACTAAAAGAAAAGGGAGTTCAAGATGGCTGGGAGTTTGTTAAGAGGGAGATAGTAAAAGCACAACTTCAGGCAATACCAATGAGACGGAAACATGGAAGGTGCCTAAAGAAGCCAGGGTGGCTATCTAAAGAACTTTTAACGGAGTTAAGATTAAAAAAGGATGTGTACAAAAAATGGAAAAGGGGGGAAACCACCAAAGAGGAATTCAAACAAATAGCCAGCACGTGTAGACACAAAGTCAGAAAAGCTAAAGCACAAAATGAACTCAGGCTTGCTAGAGAGGTTAAAAGCAACAAAAAAGGCTTTTATGGGTATGTTCGTAGCAAAAGGAAGAACAAAGAAACCGTGGGGTCACTCAGAGGAGAAGATGGTGAAATGCAAACAGGGGACACAGAAAGGGCTGAACTCCTCAATGCTTTCTTTGCCTCAGCCTTCTCCGATAAAGAAAACAATGCCCGACCTGAAGAATTTGGAGCAAATGATTCAGCAGAGGAAACACAACCCAGAATAACTAAGGAGATAGTACAAGAATACTTGGCTAGTCTAGATGTATTCAAGTCTCCAGGGCCAGATGAACTGCATCCAAGAGTATTAAAAGAACTGGCAGATGTGATTTCAGAACCACTGGCAGTCATCTTTGAGAATTCCTGGAGAACAGGCGAAGTCCCCGCAGACTGGAGGAGGGCAAATGTTGTCCCTATTTTCAAAAAGGGGAAAAGAGAGGACCCAAATAATTACCGCCCAGTCAGTCTGACATCAATACCAGGGAAGATTCTGGAGCAGATCATTAAGCAAACAGTCTGTGAGCACCTAGAAAGGAATGCTGTGATCACCAAAAGTCAGCATGGATTTCTGAAAAATAAGTCATGTCAGACTAACCTGATCTCGTTTTTTGACAGAATTACAAGCCTGGTAGATGAAGGGAACACAGTGGATGTAGTCTACCTTGATTTCAGCAAGGCATTTGACAAGGTGCCCCATGATATTCTTGTAAAGAAGCTGGTAAAATGCGGTCTTGACTATGCTACCACTCAGTGGATTTGTAACTGGCTGACTGACCGAACCCAAAGGGTGCTCATCAATGGTTCCTCTTCATCCTGGAGAAGAGTGACTAGTGGGGTGCCACAGGGTTCTGTCTTGGGCCCGGTCTTATTCAACATCTTTATCAACGACTTGGATGATGGACTCAAGGGCATCCTGATCAAATTTGCAGATGACACCAAACTGGGAGGGGTGGCTAACACCCCAGAGGACAGGATCACACTTCAAAATGACCTTGACAGATTAGAGAACTGGGCCAAAACAAACAAGATGAATTTTAACAGGGAGAAATGTAAAGTATTGCACTTGGGCAAAAAAAATGAGAGGCACAAATACAAGATGGGGGACACCTGGCTTGAGAGCAGTACATGTGAAAAGGATCTAGGAGTCTTGGTTGACCACAAACTTGACATGAGCCAACAATGTGACGCGGCAGCTAAAAAAGCCAATGCAATTCTGGGCCTCATCAATAGGAGTATAGCATCTAGATCAAGGGAAGTAATAGTGCCACTGTATTCTGCTCTGGTCAGACCTCACCTGGAGTACTGTGTCCAGTTCTGGGCACCACAGTTCAAGAAGGACACTGACAAACTCGAACGTGTCCAGAGGAGGGCAACCAAAATGGTCAAAGGCCTGGAAACGATGCCTTATGAGGAACGGCTAAGGGAGCTGGGCATGTTTAGCCTGGAGAAGAGGAGGTTACGGGGTGATATGATAGCCATGTACAAATATATAAAAGGATGTCACATAGAGGAGGGAGAAAGGCTGTTTTCTGCTGCTCCAGAGAAGCGGACACGGAGCAATGGATCCAAACTACAAGAAAGAAGATTCCACCTAAACATTAGGAAGAACTTCCTGACAGTAAGAGCTGTTCGACAGTGGAATTTGCTGCCAAGGAGTGTGGTGGAGTCTCCTTCTTTGGAGGTCTTTAAGCAGAGGCTTGACAACCATATGTCAGGAGTGCTCTGATGGTGTTTCCTGCTTGGCAGGGGGTTGGACTCGATGGCCCCTGTGGTCTCTTCCAACTCTATGATTCTATGATTCTATGATTCTATGATTCTATGATCTTGCTTTATTGGCCGAGGGAACCAGCGTACAGCTTCCGGGTCATGGGGCCAGCATGACTAAGCCACTTCTGGCGAACCAGAGTAGCGCACGGAAACGCCGTTTACCTTCCCGCCAGAGCAGTACCTATTTATCTACTTGCACTTTGACGTGCTTTCGAACTGCTAGGTTGGCAGGAGCAGGGACTGAGCAACGGGAGCTCACCCTGTCGTGGGAATTCGAACCGCCGACCTTCTGATCAGCAAGTCCTAGGCTCTGTGGTTTAACCCACAGTGCCAACAGAGTACCGGAGAGTATATTCTCAGGCAGCGGTACTTTATGAAACCATTAGTCCCCCAAAACAAAGGTGTAGCTTTTGAAGAAACAGCCCAACTCCCCCCAGCCCAAGACCTTTCTTGATAGCTCCTAAAAAACTTCTCTCTCTCTCTCTCTCTCTCTCTCTCTCTCTCTCTCTCTCTCTCTCCCTCCCCAAAGCATTTCTTCTCCCTAGCCCACCACATTTCAGTTCCTACCCTAACATCCAGATGAAAAATATCTAGCAGGCCTGAACTGCCCATTTAAATAATATGAATTGCTAAATGACCCAGACCTGCAAAAGTGCAGAGGGGATGAAGAGCGGGACAGCATGGAACTCAATGATAGCCTTTAGCTTCTGTTTCAATTCTGACAGAGGCTTATGTGCTAAACTCACAAACGTGACACATTGGTGATGCAGAAAACTCCCCACAAGGTGACTGTCACCTACCACTTTCAGAGAATGAATTCACCTCCATTTAGTTCTGGAAATTAACAAAACTTTCCAGATCAGAATTGGCCTATAAGACTCTTGAAAGGGACATTCAGATGAAGCTGGGGGCAAGTATATGCAATTTTGCACTTTAAAAAGTGTTACGTCTGAAGTAGATGGGAACAACTCCAGAGACTTTATGAAAGACTGTAGAAAGTAGAGTTCAGGAAAGTTCTAGGATATCATCACTTGGATGAAGAGTATTAAAGCAGTACAATGGTACTGCTTTTGTTCCTGAAGAAGCTCAACTACCTTATTAACTCTCCCTTTGTTCATGTGAAGTCTCTGATTACTTTGGCCATCATCTAGAATTCACTCATTGCAGAACCAAAATCACTTTATAAATAGTGTATTACACTACTTGGGCTCAAAAGAAATTCAAAACTTCTTTTTGTCCATAAGTACCCTTATAAGTATAATTAGGATGACAGTGTCACTATTCACTAGGGAAACGTGCTGCTAAAGAGTGGCTTCAATTCAGCACACAAAATACATGTTGCAAGCTGCGCAATCCTTGTAACAGTCTATGGTTGCCATGCATCTTTTGTTCCTCTGAAGCAGCACTCATAAAATTAGCAATTAAAAATCAAAGTTGATCTTAAAAGTCCATAAGCAAAAGGGTATGAACAGCAAACTCCTCAAGTGAATGAAAAGTCATCTGTAATTAAAAAACAACAACACACACAACAGTACTGCTATATAAATTGGGACAATGAAGAGAAGGGGGGAAAATCAGCCACAGAACAGGGGAGAAGCAGACTGAGGTAATTTCCCAGTTGTTTAATTCAGGATGATCATTGTGCTGTGTGTGCCTCAGAAAGACTAAGATTTAACTAACTGTGGGAAGGTGACACAGCTGTGATATTAGCACAAAAGGAAAGAAGTCCTTGTGGACAGAGTGTTAATAAAACTACAATTCACAAAGATAAATTCTATAGAGGTCCCTGAGCATTTTCACCCTCTTCTGGCCTCCATTTCTTTCAGAGTTATTCTTCATGGTTCATATATACGTTCTCCTGTTGAGCAAAGGAGCAGGGGAATAAATATCGGAGGCCTTTGCATGCTTCCTTTGACAGATTTTGAAGGTCTGGCAGTCCCTGCGCTCCATTCTATTAGTAAGTACTGTACCTCATACACTACAGCAAAACTATAGCCAGCGAGAAAGGGTCAATAAGAAGCACCCAACAGCAGGGAAGGGGGTGTACTGTTGCATCTGAATAGATAAAACACAGCCTTGCCCCAAAAAAGAATAGCTTAACAGAGAAACACAGAAAAGACTTGTGAGTGATTGTGGGGAAGGGGAATGAAGACAACAGATTTCTATTGTTTGTATCGGCTGCAAACATAAGAACAGAAGACTATAGTACATGAATAAACCAGACACAAGGAATGTACCAATAATGAAACCAAGGACCATTATGTCCCAGTTAGTTTCATATCACTTGGAGTATATGAGGACTTCCGCTCAAAATCCTGTCTAAATTTGGTTGCACATAGCACAGGAGCTCGTTTGCAATACTGAGACCTGATCCATCCGTAACATACCTGATAGTAGGTAGGAAGCTAGGGTGCTTCAACTATAAGAGCTTCTATTCAATGTATATATGGAAACACAAGACGGTTTCGATGGCAACTATCTTGCCCTTTGCAACAGCAGTGAAATATGAGCTGAGAATAGGCAAGCAATACTGCTTTTCCAAGAAATCCTATTCCCTCCATGGCACGCAGGCAGATGTGCTGTTTTCTCCCGGGAAAGGTCATAAAGTGAGGTCATTTCAGCCACTGAGTAACTGTAATCCCCATGAATTTAAAGTCTATACTGAGCTACTGTAAGGGGTTTCCCTTTGATCTCCCTCATGCTGACGAAATGCGTGTACATCAGCTTTGTACACTTTAGGCACCAGATTTAGCCTTCTTTGCAGTTTTATTTATATCTTCTACGCTGACTTTTATTCTCAGCTCTGTTGTAGCTGACATTTCTCGGTGCAACTGCAGCAGCAATTAATTAATGCCATCAGTTGTGCGAGCAATTTTATTTAGCACTTTTTTTGTACATGGCCTCTTTAGAGAGAAGTATTGCAGATTAGTTCCACCCATAAAGGAACATATTTTCCTTCATCAACATTTATCCAAACCAGAGATAGCAAAATAAAAGCTCGTGGACAGCAACTACCCCACATGATGATGTTTTCTTTACCCCTGCTTGCATTTCTAGGCAGCACCTTGTAAACTGGATTTATAAAAGGGTAGCATGTTTATTCATGGATGCTGTGAAGCTGAATAGGATCCCCCTCACTCAACTCCATGACTTCTCCACTGCCCACACATCGATACTAGTGTATCACTTCCTTACCTAATCTGTTCTTGTGCCTGTTCACACATTGCTGTTGTTGTTTAGTCATTTAGTCGTGTCCGACTCTTCCTGACCCCATGGACCAGAGCACGCCAGGCACTCCTGTCTTCCACTGCCTCCTGCAGTTTGGTCAAACTCATGCTGGTAGCTTCGAGAACACTGTCCAACCACCTCGTCCTCTGTCGTCCCCTTCTCCTTGTGCCCTCCATCTTTCTCAACATTAGGGTCTTTTCCAGGGAGTCTTCTCTTCTCATGAGGCAGCCAAAGTATTGGAGCCTCAGCTTCAGGATCTGTCCTTCCAGTGAGCACTCAGGGCTGATTTCCTTAAGAATGGATAGGTTTGATCTTCTTGCAGTCCATGGGACTGTGAACTATGTATGTTCACACATAGCACACAGAATTAGAACTCCTCTGCCATGGGAAAGTAGGTTATTTAGAAGAGTGTTCGACTACTGAGGTCCTTACCAATCACTTTCCATTTCATAACATCCAGAAACCAATACTTTTTATTAGGCTTATGCACATTTTTCTTAAGAGGCTCTCTGCTCTTCTGCTTTTGTGTTTGTGCACGTTGCAGCTTTAAATTCATTTGCAAAGAATGAATCTCTCTCCTGGTTTTAGTTTGCTTGTTCAAAGCTCCACCTTCCTGTTCAATTGTTTTTTCGGTACATGTGATTTCATTCAGCTGAATTCTTGCTGAGATATTCTTATTAACATTTTCTTCCCTCCTGCCTCTGGGTCTGGTATTTCATTCACCTTCCCCATCCAGAGAATGCTCACATTACTGCCTTCAAAAGCAGGGATGTTGGGTTTTCTCAGCTGTGTTTCACAGCTTTCCCCTACTTGTTTGCAACTTCATTCATGTCATGATTTGTTTGTTTGTGGGCACGCTAGGGGGCTGACAGGCAGGATGTCTTTATGTAAAAGGGTTCGCACTTTGGCGAGACACAAAGTAGGAAAAGCTTTAGGACTCCAACCAGTGTGAAGCTGGTTTCAGAAACAATGCATCCAACTGTAGTATTTTATAACAAAGTACAGGATACATATGCATTGTGTGAAAGGGGGAAACAGCTGATAGCCATTGTTAGATTCCCTAGTATAGTCAATAGGGAAAAAAGAAAGCGTCAAATAAACAGATTTAATTTGGACTAAAATAACAAGTCTATCCTGAAAGAAACACAGCCAACAGAACTGCAAGAAAACTAGACTGCTATCCCAGCTCTACAGATGCAAGGTGAATCTGCACATCACTAGCATACAGTGGTACCTCTAGATATGAATGGGATCCGTTCCGGAGCTCTGTTCACATCTAGAAGCAAACATAACTAGTGACGGCACGTCTGCGCACGTATGCATCGCTTTTTGCCACTTCTGCGCATAACATCATTTTGAGCGCATGCGCAAGTGGCGAAACCCGGAAGTAACGTGCTCCGTTACTTCCGGGTTGCCGTGGAGCGCAACTTGAATGCGCTCAACTCGAAGCGTATTCAACCCGAGGTATGACTGTATAACCAACAACTCTTAAAATAAGAAGCAGATTTAAAGAGACAGTAACATGCAAACCAAGTGTTGTTACATATTCTACCTGGAATTTATATTATTATATTATATTATATTATATTATATTATATTATATTATATTAGTGCTTCATAAATATGTGACTGAGACAGTTCTCCAGGTTTATTCATCCCATGCCTATGTCCCACTGATCCTACAAGAATTTATTAATGCTTCAGACAGTAGAGGCTCTTAATCTCAGGGCTGTCATTTCGAGCCACACATTGAGCAAAAAGATTCCTGCTTTGCAAGGGGTTGGACTAGATGACCCCCGTGCTCCCTCCCAAGTCTACAATTCTATGATTCCAGGCGCTGTTTTTCACAGTGTGAAAAATGTGATCACTGCAGGCAGAATCAGCAAGGAAGTACCCGGAGAGGAGATCTCCACAAAGTGGTGGTGGCTGGTGGGACAGTGGGGGGAAAAACTAGTTGTAGCCATTGCAGGTAGGATCCCTAACTGTGTCTAACTCAGGGCTGGAAGCGATTCTCCCCCAGGGCTGCAGAGAAGCCTTATAAACAGCCCTTCAGTAAACTGTTCAGCAGATTCTGAGCAACTGCTGAGTGGGGGAACTGCTTTGGGCCTAACTGTATGCCAGAACATGACTTCACCCTAGGCAGAAGACTCCCTTACGATCTGGCACTGCTTATGATCTCTTATTAACTAATTGTTGTTGTATCCCTGTGTTTTCCCTTCTAATGCTGGCAGCTCTGGAAATAAGCGCTGGGGGGAGCTTTGGAGCCAGGTCACCAACTGGCAGTGAAGGCTTAGGCCATCCCTGCCCACACCATGGCCCTGATCCAGTTGCCCTGGCTGCTTTTTAAGAAGGAAAAGAAGAAGACAAAGGGTTCCAACCACATAATTCCTACATAGTATTTATAGTATTTATTCTGGCTATATATATATATATATATATATATATATATAAAATTATAGTGCTATTCCTTGAGCACATTTTTATAGTTTTCTGCTTGAAATTGCTAGCACCTCTGTATCAAGAACAAAGTTTAAAGGGATTTGAGGCAAAACAAATTCACTGAGCAGTGAAATATTATTATGCAGGTGATTCAACAATGTGTGACATATTACTTTTCCCTTACATTCAAGTAGACGCAACAGTTTATTCAACATTTTAAAAATGAATAATCTATTTTTTAAAAAAATAATCGAGTGTTGTAGGTTTTTTGGGGGAGGGGGTGGATTTCCAGCATCTAAAGCATTTCAGAATATTCCAACAATACTTTCCCTAAGAACTACAAAATCTGAAACAACTTGCTAAAAAATGTCTTAAAATTCTGTAGCTTTTATTCATAAGAGCTTGGAGGGTGGGTTGCATAATTTATCTGCATTTTGGATCATTTTCTTTCAATCCTGCAAGAGTTGCTGATTTATTTCTAATGTAATGTATGTAGATTTAAACAACAGCCCCTACCCCTCTTTTTCACCACACACAAACACACACACAGCATCTTTGGTGGATTATGATGTAGAATCATAGAATTGAAGAGTTGGAAGGGATCCCAAGGATCATCTAGTCCAACCAATGACAATAGGTTGCTTTCAAAACTGCATCAACATAAACATGGTCATTTGAACCTTATGTCAGCACACTAAGGAAACCTCAAATTATATTTTCTGTCATTGGATCTGCACAGACCATGCATAGCACTAGATCTGACCCGTAGACTTTAGAGATAAGGTGATGGTTAGAAACAGATGCAAAACAGAACACCAGCCCATTCCCCTAAGGTAAGAACAATGGTTATGAAAGGCAGTCATGAACATGTTTCTTAAATAAATAAATAAATCAGTTGTATCCAGTGCATTTTCTGGAAGGTACGCAGGGGTATGCAAACCTCTAAACATTTTGTGAATCTAAGTTTGGCCTCATTGAGGTGCAGTTTGATTGACGCTGGAGAGAGACTGAGTTGAGAAATAAGACCAAGGGTACATATTGATATAGGAATGTATTAGAAAAAATGTAAAGAAATATACAATAATAAGAGTACATTCATTTGTAAAAAAGGAATATACAACAGGATAGAGAGGAAGTCCTAAGTGTTGGTACATATATGATTTTGGAATAGTTGTTTGTCCTTGTTTCTTTAGGTATACGAACTTTGTATATAAACTTTGTATACATGCTGAAAATTATATTATAATAAGCCTTGTGATGTAATATGATAATGTTTACCAATGTAACATAAGAATGTTAATAAATAAAACTAAAGAAAAAGAAAAAGAGGTGCAGTATTTCAACATGAGTAGGAAAATGAGTACCCCTAAACATTTTTTTAAAGAAAAAAAAGCACTGGTTCTATCTATATAGTCAACTCAAAATTAAGTTCCATTAAGCAAATGTTTTCTATAATGGTATTGAAAGCCTCCTGTCTGCATGTTCAGCCCCTGTTTACTGGTTCCCGTTTACATGCAGTGGGGGATTAATGATAAATGGCCTCTCTAAATTATACCACTGCCAATTACTTTTTCCATGGGGGAGGGAGGGGGAAAGAGGTTTTAATAATTGATTTCTTCTCATTTTTATTTTTTTAGAAGCGCTGTTAGTTGTTTATAGCTCTCTTTTCTACTGAAAAAAGAAAATAATGAGTTTGAATTAGTGCCTATGCGATTTATCAACAAAACCTTCCTGATAGCAGAAGGACTAAATTTGTGCAATAGGACTTCATTTCCCCCTCATTGCATGTTCTCCACACCCCCCACCTGCTCTGGGGAGCTAGGGGGAGGGAATGTCAGGAGTTCAGCCTACACTCGAGTAGGACCCTGGCAGAGACACATGCCCGACTGGTATGTTCCCTCCCTCCTGGTTGATCATTCGGGAGCTTCAAAAGCTTTCTTCAGCCCGAACATCACAGCAACTGATGCCAACAGACATCGGCACACTTAAGGATCTGAGGAGTTTGCGCACCATGTGTAACAGACCTCAGCAACTCAGCATTTTGGGTAATCTTTATTTACATATAAAGACATGGAGCACTGCAACATGGCTCCCTCTCTCTCTAGCATCAGACAGCAAAGAGAAAATAGGACAATAATCCCACTTCACGGAACACAGTAACACAAATATCCTGTCTCCGTCACTTCCCACTCTGTGGAGTCAAAACATACACCGTCATGTGACAGACAACAATCCCATGACTGCAACCATGGAGCAGGAATTCTAACAGGGAAACCTAGAGCAAATTTGGCGGGGAGCGGGGAGGTGCACAATGAGAAGAGAGGAAGCTTTTTGCACATATTGAACTTTTTGTGGATAACAGGACAACTTTGTTGGTCCCCACCTTGGGAAGAGAAACTGGCACCAAGGCCATGGAGAGGGTAATTAAGTGACAACTCAGATACTATGAATTACTAATCCCTTGGTGATACATTGAGCAATGAGCCACAGGATCTCCTAAAAATGCCTTAATAGAACACTAGTGCTTCAGTTGTATTTTATCACCAAAAAATGCCACTGTAAGGACATGGGATGATTACTTCCCAAACACTGGAATACAGTGGGCTCATATCAATGCCATGTGGTTTGCTATCTCTCACCTTATACCATGTGGCTTCAGCAAAACGAGTGTGTACATGCCTCTGGCTCAAGCTGCGCACACATTACTGTTCACTCTGGCTCCAGCCCTGGTGTTTGGTGCTTCTTTCGAAACAAGGGAAGACGTGACCTTTGCAAAATTCATCCAAAATTCTGAACATCTGTATTTTGGGCTTTCATCTGTGTCTTAACGACTCTGCAGTTTTCTTCAGCTGCTGCTACTGTAACTTTACAGCTGAATTCACAATGGCAATTTTTAAATTATTAATTGTGTTATCATTTGCCAATCGAAAAAATGTGAGCTAGATGGATCATTTGTCTCTAATGACATGGGCAGGCAGTGGCTATCCAGTTTCAGACAGGGGCCTTCCCCAGTCTGACTTGGTACCTTTTGAACTCAGAGGATATGTTCTGTCCCTTTTCTATAGCTCTTCCACTTTTAATTTAGCCAGTCATAAAATTTAGCCTCACAAAATGAGACTCTCTAGCAAATTCATTCAGGTATTATTAAAGTTGTCCTGGATACCAAATATTTTAATTCAGGGTATTACACCACATTAGAGAGATTTATGGCCTCTTTTTTGCTCATCTTTTTGGTGAGGTGGGTGGGATGAGTTAGATATCCCTTTCTATTCTGATTTTTCTATTTGGTTTTTATTTTTTGTAGGCCACTCTGGGTCACCACAACAATGGGAGAATCCCACAAATTTCTCCAAATGGTAATAAATCAGGACCTATTATCAAACAAGGCATATGACATGGCTATGTCACTTTTCATTTTTGCTGTTGCTGTTTTGCCTTAAGTATCTTCAAATACAGACTGTAGAAAGATGATATAGTATTATTGGTGCCAGTAGCTCACACCAAAATAAGCAAAAGTTTATTTGCTTTAAATCAAATTCTGTTCTATGGCTTGGAACAATAAGATGAATGCATTGCCCCTTCAGTAAGTGGCTTTCCTAATAATAATAATAATAATAATAATAATAATAATAATAATAATAATATCTTTATTGTCATTGCCCCCTCTTGGGGACAACGAACAACGAACATATTCATGAACAAGCCACAAAAAATCCTCAAAAGTTCAGTTGCATATATTAATAAATATATTAACAGCTTCAAGTAATTCTGGTTGATGGAAATGACACCTTATATTAGAATTTAGTTTGTGTTCCGCAAAGATCACTGAGGGGGGTCAATCTAGGAAAAGCTGAAATTATTTGAACTTCCACCCAACTTCATACAGATGTTTTACATGAGATAGATTCCATATTTGCTATGAATTTCACGTCAGGAGAAATCTGGTGGGAACTCTATTTCAGAGGTGGTTCCGCTTATTTCTTTCGACTTTTGAAAATAAGGCAATAGTACTGACTTTAGGTGACTTATTGTACAAAGATGACCCTCTCTCATTAATGGTGGAAAAGTAGTTCAAAGGAAAAGCAGAACAGCTCTACAAAGGAAGAAAGAAAACAATACATGGGCTTGTCTCTTTGCTGATAATGTTTGATGGAATAAAGGAAAGCTTAAGTTACTTCTGTGAACACACACACACACACACAGAGAGAGAGAGAGAGAGAGAGAGAGCGCAAACCTCTGTTTCAGATCATGTTAAAAGTCGCTGTTCCTATCAGCTTTAATGAGATCAAAGTTTATCCCATTATACACTCCTACAAACACAAGAAGACTTAATCTGAACTTCTGCCCCCTAAAATCAATGACATTTTACCAGCAACAACTTTGGCAGAATTTATACATTAGCTTTAGAACTATAGTTTCCACATTTCAGTGTAGGAAATCAATAATTTGCCCTATTGTGGTGCATTTTGGACAATTTCAATGTTAATGAAATCCCTCTTTTTTTCAGGGGGGCTGGTGTCCTTTGCATGGTTGAAGTTGCACTCAACACATGGGGTTCTGCCACATGAAAACCGCTTCTCACACAAGAATGCATTTCATTCACTTCTCTGTTGAGGTAACAACTGTGATGGCAAGGTTGACATAAGATGTTGGGTCCATGGAATCTTATGCAGAGAACCATTTAATGTGTTTAGTAACACAATTTAAATGCATCAGCATTTGGTAGCTACTTCCCAAAGGGAACAGAACCCACAAACTACAAGTACTTATTCTGGCACAGGGCAACATTAGGAAGCTCACTTTAAGCAAAAGCATAGATTTGCTCTATGTTCACATTAAAGGTAAAGGTAAAGGTACTCCTGCCCGTACGGGCCAGTCTTGACAGACTCTAGGGTTGTGCGCCCATCTCACTCAAGAGGCCGGGGGCCAGCGCTGTCCGGAGACACTTCCGGGTCATGTGGCCAGCGTGAAAAAGCTGCATCTGGCGAGCCAGCGCAGCACACGGAAACACTGTTTACCTTCCCGCTAGTAAGCGGTCCCTATTTATCTACTTGCACCCGGGGGTGCTTTCGAACTGTTAGGTTGGCAGGTGCTGGGACCGAGCAACGGGAGCGCACCCCGCCACGGGGATTCGAACCGCCGACCTTTCAATCGGCAAGCCCTAGGCACTGAGGCTTTTACCCACAGCGCCACCCGCGTCCCTATGTTCACATTAAAGCAACCCAAAAACGGAATCAGTTTAAGTATCAAATCATCCCTTGGGTGGGATTCACCTCATGAGCCCCATCCACAGAAGTCATGCACAAGGACTTCTGCTTGTGCAACAGGCAGAAGTCTCTCCTCAGAGGGTCAGCAAAACCCACAGAGTAGCATGAGGAGAGAGGAGAAGGAGGTATCATTCTGTTTAGCAAACTGAAATGCTTGTGCTGGTTCAACCTAAGTGCGATATGAATTCCACCCTATGGCCACATTATTATGTCACAAACACTCCCCTACAGTAAAGGCAAAGGGACCCCTGACTTTGGGGTTGTGTCGCTCATCTCGCTTTACTGGCTGAGGGAGCTGGCGTTTGTCTGCAGAGCTTCCGGTTCATGTGGCCAGCATGACAAAGCCACTTCTGGCGAATCAGAGCAGCACACAGAAATGCCGTTTACCTTCCCGCTGGAAGGTACCTATTTATCTACTTGCACTATGTACCTATTTATCTACTTGCACTATGTACTTTCGAACTGCTCGGTTGGCAGGAGCAGGGACCGAGCAATGGGAGCTCACCCCATCACGGGGATTCAAACCGCTGACCTTCTGATGGGCGAGCCCTAGTCTAAACCACAGAGCCACCCACGTAGTCTACAGTAGTGACTGGCAATTTAGGTCCAGGGCCTTTCTAAGGTCACAAGGGCTTTTCAATTGCTCTTCAGCATAACCTCCAATCTCAGGACCCTCCACAAGTTCTATAGCCTCCTCCTATCACTATTTGTTTTCTCATGAGACACAAGGAAGTTTGGTCAACAGATAAGCTGAATTTTACAACACAGCTAAGTCGTATTATGGCATACACTAGACTGTTGCAAATGGAGGACAGAAAGGTAGACAGGGCTCTTTGCCGCTTCCCTCTATGTAGAATTCTTTTCATGTGCAATTTAGCTATTCGTTCCCATTTGCCTGCGGTGGTTCATAGGTACCAGGGCACTCTTGCCATATTGTTCAGTCACACCATGGTGGAGGAAGTAAACAAAGGGCTTAGCAACCCATGTAACAGGGTGGAGTTGCAGAGCCACCCTACTGACACAGGCATCAATGCAGCTTACATGGATAAGGGGCTGCATGGGTGCACCAATGTGCTCACACAGTCCAAACATCACAACCACCATGCTCCATCCTGGCCCTGATGAGAGAGTAGATCTTTTGCCACAAGCTACAGCACTGGCAGCCACAGTTCTTGCTTTATTCAATATGTAACACATACTAACAATTAAGTTGCTAACTGGAGAACCATAGTAACTCATCTAAATGGTACTAGCAGCATGACTACGGGTAGTTTTAAATTAGGGATGCGACTACTGTTTCTAATCAATTACATTTCAGGTTCTCCTTTCAATATGCACAACCACCAACTCAATTCATTTCAACATCCATGAAGCAAGCACTACATTACAACACCCATTTCATTGTTTTGCTGTCCAAGAAACAAACACGTGAGTGTTATAAAATTAGTTGGGTATGCCCATTAATACCAGTCAAATGTGGAGAAAAAAATTAACTTATTGGTCCTAAAGTAGATTTTAAGAAAGCTTGGACTGACTGAAAACACTTGTAAAATACGGAACTCTTAATATTTCAATTACATTATCCACAGATAAAGAGATTTTACAATCATAATATGATTAATGCCACTTCATTGTAATTTTAAGAGCTGGAAAACCTCTCTGAGTATTCTTTTCATGTTTAATATTGAAATGCAAATAAAACAATTAGCATAGGATTAAGCAGCTAGCCCTTGCTGATATCAATAACCCCACTGAAATTAATTAACATGACTAAGTTAGTTCCATTAACTTCAGCAGGTCTACCCCGAGTAAAATTTAGTTGCAAAGTATTTTTCATAATATATAATCACTCTGTAAAATAATACAACAGATTACTATGGTTTTTTTAAATGTCTTTCACAAAAGACATTAAATCGATGGTTCTTCCTTTGCTGCATAATCAAGAATGCCAAGGGGTTTAATGGGAGTTGGTTTTGTATTGAAATCCAGGCATTGGGAAGAGGCCATTAAATTAAATCCCTTCTTTAAAAAGGTATACAGATTAGAGTTCTGAGTAAAACTTGAAAAGAAAGGCAGCCATGAGTATTTCAGGCATATTCAGCTACTGGCATCAATTCATTTATTTAATTTGCTGAGCAGTCACTCACAGCCTTCTTTGGGTCTGGCATTACATAGCCGTTCACCCATGACATTATAATCATACGTTATAGTCTGTAACTGTCCATAATGTGTGGTTTTTTTATATTAGTTAGATTTTTCTGACTTCAAAGTTAATAGTTTAGGACCTCATTTTGATTACGTATGAAGTACACAATGCATTTCTACCTACATAACACTAACAGAGAAATTAGACATTTATCAACACAAAAAAATAAATTGAAATTCATGGGCGAAAATGCAAAGCAACAGGTTTCTACCTCAAAATAGCAACAGGATCACTTATTACCAAAGGGAGCAACTGTGGAAACGTATTTTGAACAGGGAACATATTTGCTGTCTTTGCCTTAACCCAAATGGTCTTTTGGTTTTCTTAGAATATTTGAAACAAGCAAAACAGAAGCCATTAGTTAAAACATTATTGTTAGAGTGGTGATGGAGATATATGACCAAAGGATTAAAACAACTTTAGTTAAAATATAACTTTCCCCTCTCTTTTTCTATACCCCCGTAATCATAATATTGTTTTAACGGTGCATTAATGAACAGAGGGGGAAATGGAGCATAAAGCTCAGTTACTTAAAGATGCTTCAAATTGCTGGTGAGTTAAAACTAGATAAATGTGCAATCCCACCTTAACAAAGTGAATGTTAATATTTTGGTAGTAGGTTTTAGAATCATTTTCTTTTTTAAAAAAAGATCATGCACAACTATCATCCACAAGAGCAGGCTGATTTTTTTCCCCTTAACATATTACAGCAGTAAAACTTTCACAAAACAGCTCTGCAAAACTTTAATAAAAACCTTATAAACAAACCAGTAGAGCAAGAAAAATACAGTATAAATTTAGCTCTCTTTTCTTTTACCTTTGTCACACACTTTGCAAACAAGTATTTCTCAGCCGCTTCAAAAAAATAAAAATTCAGCAGTCCAAGCAAGCAAACCCAGTAAACAAAGCTGAAGGGTGAGTTTTGCTTTCTCCCACGGTAGCAGTACTTCCAGCAGCTCTAGTCATTTCTTATCTTTCGTCATTTGTAAAAGTTAACATATATGGTTTTAAATCCTGAATGTCAGCAACCATCCTAGTAGCACAAACCAGCTACCACCTCCTTTGGTTTGTAAGCATGCAAGAAGCTGCAGAAAAATAAAGGGCAAAAAGGATGTAAAATAGGGAGATACTTCAAGACCCAGTGGCTGCAGCCTTAAAAAAAAAAAGAAGAATTAAATTCAGTCAGGCACAAAGGTCTCCATGGCAACTGTGAACAGAGCCCTCCCCCTTCTATTATTTATGCAACATTTCACCACAAAAGGACCTTCCCATTAGCCTAACGGGAGCCCCAAAGCTCTTTCCCCCCCTGTAATCACATCCTCTCAATTTATTTAGACCCCCAAAATAAAAACTATATGACCTTTGGTTGTGGCAAAATACATTCAGTTACCCACTTAGTGCTCAATCTTCCCAGATAAAAAGTGCACTTTGAACCTTGCATAGAGTTTATATTTAATGCCATTTCTGATTTTGAAATTCAAGATGCCCATTTCACAAAGAAGCCGTATATTTTAATGTGTTTCGTTCTGCTGCACCACAACTACATGTGGTTAGAAAGTAAACCCTTGAAGAAAATCAAGCTCAGGTATCAGTATGCAGCATTCTGGTAGCTAATTTCATACCTACTTATTCTTGCTGCTGGCATGTGAAACAATGACACTTAATTTTATCTACCTTTATTATTATTCGGGGGCCAGGGAGGAATTTGCCTGCAGACAAATTGGGCCAGGCTAGGGCTTTTGCCTACCTCATAGCAACTGTCACACCTTGCTGGTGGAAAAAAGCATTGTTTGGGATCCTTAGTTTAAACAAAGGGGGTGGGAAGGAGCCCTACTCACCTCTTCATGAACAAAGTATCAGGGTACCCAGGTAAAGGAGTCCAGAGAGAAGGTTTCTGTCCAATGCCCAGACGTGGCTAACAGGCTATAGAATTCCCCAAGTGGAGGCCTGTAGGGATCACCCTATTTAATGGGGTCCATAACCCAATACCGACCCTCGTGAAGTAATCAGCCAGCAATCGGGATAGTTGATTCAGGATATATAAAGGTCAAGGGACCCCTGACCATTAGGTCCACTTGTGGCTGACTCTGGGGTTGCGGCACTCATCTCGCTTTATTGGTACAGCTTCTGGGACATGTGGCCAGCATGACTAAGCCGCTTCTGGAGAACCAGAGCAGCGCACGTTTACCTTCCCGCCGGAGCGGTACCTATTTATCTACTTGCACTTTGACGTGCTTTCGAACTACTAGGTTGGCAGGAGTAGGAACCGAGCAACGGGAGCTCACCCCGTCGCGGGGATTTGAACCGCCGACCTTCTGATCGGCAAGTCCTAGGCTCTGTGGTTTAACCTACAGCGCCTATGTGAAAGGCTACTTGCATTTGTGCTCAATAAAGTTGTGGCCACTTTGATACCAAGATGATGCTCCTGAGCTCGCAAATGCAATAATGGTTTCCCACTGCTTTGGAGCTTATTTGAATCATTTGCAATGCATATCTGACCTTCATTTTAGTTGCACAGTCTCCAGATGGGAATGTGTGTCAATATACAGTTGCAGCATGACTCGTGCTCAGTGGGCCAAATTAGTCTGCATAGCTTGAGAAGGAAAAAGATACAGTGGTGCCTCGCAAGACGAAATTAATTCGTTCCGCGGGTTTTGTCGTCTTGCGATTTTTTTCGTCTTGCGAAGCACGGTGTCGGGAAAGTTTTGGGAAAGCTTCAAAAACCATCAAAGTCTTTAAAAACCTCAAAAAAGGCTACCACACCGCGTTCTATGAGTTGCTCCTCGAAGTCAAGTTGCAACTGTATTAACGGTGTTAAGAAAAAGGAAACAAACTTGCAAGACATTTCCGTCTTGCAAAGCAAGCCCATAGGGAAAATCGTCTTGCGAAGCAGCTCAAAAAACAAAAAATCCTTTCGTCTAGCGAGTTTTTTGTCTTGCGAGGCATTCGTCTTGCGAGGTACCACTGTATTGTGAACATCTGAGCAGGGGAAATCACACAATGAGCACTCATCTACTCCAGGGTTGTGAGCACAGGCATGCTCACCTTGATCGTTCGAGCTTCTGCTTCCTTTTTCACCTGCCCAAAGGTTAAAAAACAAAACAGAACAAAAACCAAAACCATACACTGGGACACAGGAAGGTGGGAATGTATCTAACGCCCAGTGGATAATGTTTTCTTCCCAAGGGCTGTAACTGGGACTGTAAGACTCAGAATTCCCAATGGAAAACCAACATTCCATTTCTGCTGAAGAGAAGGCCCTTTGATTCAGCGCCCCCTCCTCCATCTCCAGTCCCCACCACACCACCTTCCATGCTATTTCAGATGGTTCTGCAGCCCTCTGGTGATGACTTGGGGGAAGCACAGGAGGGAACCTAGAAGCCACAACCTAAAAAGCACCATATTTCATAAGCAGAAATCCACCCATGGGACTCTAGATCCAACCCACCCAATGACGGTCCATTTGAGAAACTTGAGATGTGCTAGTGCTGCTGTTAAGATCATGATCTGAAAGACCACAACTCAACAACCCCCTCAAGTTGGCAATCCAGTATTTTTCTGTCTCCCTCCAGCTTCCTTCTCACTCATCATCTCCACTATCTTTAATACTAGGATAACAACTTCATCTTAAATTATTAGTGTTTGAGAAATACTGCATTCATCTCACTTTTACGGTAGTCTGCAGGGAAGAGCACTACAACAACAACAAGAACGAAGATAATGATGATTCTGGAAATGAGAGCACAGGATGCAACCATGTTGCTGGGGCCACATTGAGCTCCAAGGTGGAGGAAAGTTTGTATTTATTTATTTATTTTATTTTATTTTATTTGATTATTTATTTATTTATTTATTTATAAAACCCCACTTATTAAGGCTCTGAAATCTTCTAAGTGCTGTGCAGATATTAAAATATCTGGCTACCCTGATAAAACAAATAAAATTACCGTAGTACATTCCCATTCCACCTTTCAGTACTACACACACACACACACACACACACACACACACACACACACACACACACAAACACAGAGTATTATGGGTACTCTCCCAGGCTTGCACCTGATTTGCTGCAACAAGGTGCCTTCAAACTTTGCCTCAGGATAAAGCTACATTTTCGTACAATGGCTCAACTTTGGTTGCCTGCAATATCATCATTAATAGTGGAGCACTGCAAAACTGAAGACAAAGAAACTGCACATCTTTCTCTGAATGATTTAATAAACACTCTATAATGCTTTGTTGGTGCTTGCCGCCACTGGTACATGCATGTATTACAATAGGAGGTTCTGTTGTCTGCAGAAAAAATTGCTGATCCAACCTTTGACAACCCATATAGCCATATTTTCTGTGGGAGACATAAGGAGCAGTAATAATGGCTGCCTCATAAATGAAAAGTGACTCTGTATGCATAGTTTATAATTACTTTAGTGCAAAAGCAGCTTTTGTGCACCCTTAACATTCATTCATGTTGCTGGTACAGTGTAATATACAAAGACTGAAACCCAGCATTAGCAAATCTGCAAAGAAAAAATGAATACGTTTTAAAATAGACTTTTATCTTATATAAGATAATATTGCTTTTACATTTATCGCTTTTCTTTATGTATGAAATGACAAGATGTCTCTGTAACCACAGTTTAAGTTAATGGCTTGCTCCAGAGATTAATTTTACCTTTGGAGATATGGTGTTACTTCATGTGAATAAAGTAATGTAAAATCTGGTGACAGAGCATGAAAAATGTACTTTCGATGAACATATGAATCTGCTTAACATATCTTTGCCCTCAAATCTCAAGATACCATGTGCAGGCCTCAACAATGATCACTAGCGTCCATCAAACCCTCCCCTGAGTCTGTCAATAAACCAATGTCAATTATGGTTTGGCGCTACAATGGGTCGCTCACCTACCCATTCTTTATCTTATGCTTCCACTTCACAGGGGTGTCTTTTTAAATTTTATTCGCAATTATACACTAAACCAAAATATGTTACCCATGAGGAAATGCAGGCTTAAATAAAACAAAACTACCTCACCTAGGGGACGTGGGTGGCACTGTGGGTTAAACCACAGAGCCTAGGACTTGCTGATCAGAAGGTCGGTGGTTCAAATCCCCGCAACGGGGTGAGCTCCCATTGCTCGGTCCCTGCTCCTGTCAACCTAGCAGTTCGAAAGCACATCAAAGTGCAAGTAGATAAATAGGTACCGCTCTGGCGGGAAGGTAAACGGCATTTCCTTCCGCTGCTCTGGTTCTCCAGAAGCGGCTTAGTCATGCTGGCCACATGACCCGGAAGCTGTACGCCGGCTCCCTCAGCCAGTAAAGCGAGATGAGCGCCGCAACCCCAGAGTCGGTCACGACTGGACGCTAATGGTCAGGGGCCCCTTTACCTTACCTCACCTAGATAGTCTACAAAAGCAAATGTTATTAGCACCAATATCAGAGACAGAAGTTAAACAAACTATCCTTAAAATGACAAGTGGCAAAACACCAGGATTGGATGGATTCCCTACTGAATGGTATAAAACACATATAGATTTATTGCTACCAAAATTCCGTCAATTGTATGATGAGATGCTTGATAAAGGTATTTTATCAACAATATTTAACCAAGCTTAGATCACAGTTATTCCCAAACCAGACAAGGATCACACAAAATGTGCAAATTATCACCCTATATTCTTGATTAATGTTGATACAAAAATTTTAACATCAACACTAGCAAATAGAATCCAACAGGTAATTGCGGCGGTACTCGAGAGGGATCAGACTGGCTTTATAAAAACAAGACAGGCTGCAGATAACATTAGATCAGTGGTATATTTGGTTGACTTAAAAAAAGGACCAGTTTGTAATCATATAGTTAGATACTGAAAAGGCCTTTGATAAAATTTATAAACTGTATATGGAGTTAGCTTATAAAATGGATCAAAGTAATGTACAAGGCACCCATATGTAGAGTCAATGTGAATGGTATTATGTCTACCAACTTTCCGTTGGCTCAAGGAATTAGACAAGGATGGCCACTCTCACCCTTGCTTTTTAATATTTGTTTAGATGGCTAGCGCTATTAGACAACATTGCAAGATTCACGGAGCAGTTCATAATTCAGTTGAACATAAGCTTTATTTGCAGACAATATACTTTTGTTTATTTCAGAACCTCAGACTAATACACATATTGATGCAAATGATAGACGCTTTTGGTAAAATATCAGGTTATTCTGTTATTCTGTTAATTGGTCCAAATCAGAACTGATGCCAAAAGGTCAAAATTTGATTACACACTCATTCAAAGAATATCAATTTCGGGTTTGTTCCAAATCTAGTATCTAGGGATGTTAATACCAGCAGATATAATACAGTTAATTACAGTTAATATGAATAAATTAATAAAAGGTTTCTTCAGATATCGATAGGTAGGAGTCATTGAACCTTACTCTTTGGGAAAGAGTGAATGCTCTTAAAATGAAAATTATTCCCAGATCCCATTTATATCCTGAGAGGACTTCCAGTTTTTATATCTGGATCATATTTTCAAAAGATAAACTCATGGTTTAGGAAATGTCTTTGGGGCTCAGCAACACCAAGAATATCCTTACAGAGAATGCAGCTACAAATTAAAGAAAGCAGTTTCGGAATCCCAAATTTGGAATTGTATCTCTATGCTTAAAAGGTAAAGGTAAAGGTACCCCTGCTCGTACGGGCCAGTCTTGACAGACCCTAGGGTTGTGCGCCCATCTCACTCGAGAGGCCGGGGGCCAGCGCTGTCCGCAGACACTTCCGGGTCACGTTGCCAGCGTGACATCGCTGCTCTGGCGAGCCAGAGCCGCACACGGAAACGCCATTTACCTTCCCGCTAGTAAGCGGTCCCTATTTATCTACTTGCACCCGGGAGTGCTTTCGAACTGCTAGGTTGGCAGGCGCTGGGACCGAGCAACGGGAGCGCACCCCGCCGTGGGGATTTGAACCGCCGACCTTTCGATCGGCAAGCCCTAGGCGCTGAGGCTTTTACCCACAGCGCCACCTGCGTCCCATATCTCTATGCTTACTTATTGTCAAGTACTAAATATTGGAATCCTACTGTTGGCCCCAATTTTTCGATGTGGGCAACCCTATAATATATGTATATAGCACCTCTGGTTGGTTGGACAGTATTAGGATCGAAATATTTGAAATCTCAGGTGACTCTGGAAGCAATTAAATCACTTAGAAGCATAAGGAATAAAAACAATTTTGATCCATTTTCACATGCTAAACTTACTCTGTGGGGAAACCCCATACTAAGAATTGCAACAAAGATGGCGATATGGAAAAATTGGGTCGAAGCATGTGCATTGACATTGGACCAACTGATAGATGGGGGAAATGAATTTTATACTTTTGCTGTTCTGAAACAAAAATATCATCTATCAGATGCAGCCCAATGACAATATATTCAATTACAACATCTCCTAGCAAGTGTGTTTGGGCTGTCAGCCCTTTCAGCTTCTGAGATACCTGAGAAATTGGACAACTCATTCAAAAATAAAAAGCCAGCAATTACTTTTTATAGATATCTATTAACAATACACAAGTTCAATATGCAGATGATTGGAAAAAAGAATTGGAACTTTGGTTATTACCCAGACAGGGGGAAAATGTATTAGCTTCAATACCTAAGGTGTCATTAGATTTAAAATTAAGACTAATACAACAGAAAATAATATTTAGAGTTTATTGGACTCCTTTACGCTTGTATAAAAAAGGGTTAGCTAAGATAGCTCAGTGTTGGAGATGTCGCAAGAAGAATGCCTCTCTGAAACACATGTTTGTACAGTGTTCTTTACTTAACAAGTTTTGGAAGAAAACGCTCGACAGTGTAACTATGACTCTGCAGAAAATGTTAAATCTTTCAGCAGAGAATATTTTATAGAACTATATACCTGCATGAAAATTATGAAAATTATCAACAGGATAACGGAAATGGGTTTTCTGTGCCCTAATGGTGGTCAAGAGATTGATATTGAGGAACTGGATCCTTCAATCAATGGACTGACAATATGACATCCCTGGCAATTTATGAATGGACTGCTTATAGGCACAGACTCTGTATGGATAAATACGATATTTGGAATGAGTTTATACAAAATGTAGTAGGCTATTAGCATTTACATAAGCACTAGGACAATAACACTATACCAATTTATACAAGAATGCAATGGGTTTTTTCTAAGAGGACGCATACCCCTAAACATTTTGTGAATCTTTGTACTTTTGTCCATTTACTGTATTTATTTTTCCCGATTTGAACTACAAAATGGTGATTTTTCTTGAGTCAAAATGAGAGTACCTCTAAACATTTTTTTTAGGAAAAAAGCACTGCAAGAATGTATGGGAATATTGTATGTTGCTTTTTCTTTTGTGCATATTTTCGCTTTTATATATATCATCATCATTGTTGTTGTTTTTCTCCCTCTCCCTTTTTTTGTATCACTATATTTTTCCCCACTGAATTTTTTTTTATTTATTTATTGAATTTATATACCACCCTACACCCGGAGGTCTCAGGGCGGTTCACAGAAATCACCTTGATGAAATATAAATATTAAAAAACAGGGGTGTCTTAGGTAATGGAATAAATTCCCAAAGCAAAAAGGTCAGCAGTACTATTCCTTAATTCAGTGTATCACCAAAAGGCAAATGACAAACGTAGGTGATCTGGAAAAATCAGAATGGAATCGGATCTGCTTAGATGTAAGCATGAGTAAACAATACACCAGGGATGATCAACTTCCCCATAAAGGTAAAGGTAAAGGTAAAGGGACCACTGACCATTAGGTCTAGTCGTGGCTGACTCTGGGGTTGCAGCGCTCATCTCGCTTTACTGGCTGAGGGAGCCGGCGTACAGCTTCCGGGTCATGTGGCCAGCATGACTAAGCCGCTTCTGACGAACCAGAGCAGCGCACGGAAACGCCGTTTACCTTCCCGCCGGAGCGGTACCTATTTATCTACTTGCACTTTGACATGCTTTCAAACTGCTAGGTGGGCAGGAGCTGGGACCGAGCAACGGGAGCTCACCCCGTTGCAGGGATTCGAACCGCTGACCTTCTAATCGGCAAGTCCTAGGCTCTGTGGTTTAACCCACAGCGCCACCCACGTCCCAACTTCCCCATATTTGGGGCCAAAATTATTTTTCAATTAGTGGACTATGGGCAGGAAACATACTTTGTTGTAGTCAACCCACATATGTTGCTGGGCACCATAATATAGCATGGTGCTATCTAGCAACTGGTTTGCACATAATGCTAAGCCAAACCATGGCTTCATATGATCACATGAGTTTAAGGGTTTCTAGAGAGGAAGTAGTGGCTGCAGTAGTCCTGCCCCAACCCTCCTCCTCCTCCTCCTGTAACAAGTCATGGTTTGTCTCCAAACCATAATCTGTAAACTCAAGAAGAAAACTTGGTTGCAGCTCATGGTTTGCCAGGATTGAGCCACAGGACAAACACAGCTTCAGACAAAACGCTAAGCCAAACCACGGCTTAGCTCACAGCAACACAGGAGCAGAATCAGAGATGGAGCCAAGTGCCCAGGATATCCTCTCTGGGAATGTGTGTGTTTGCACTAAACTATAGTTTCGCTAAGCATTAAGTGCAAGCCTGCTCTAGCAATAAGGGCTTCATAAACTTTTCTCAGCAACCAAACCTAAAATTAATGTTGCTGAGTGAATGCCACTCCTACCCCTTTTAATACTGTGAGGCTGTAAGGAGGTGTTAGGAATGGCTGCCGTTTAATTCCTGTGACGCCCTTCACCCGCCCCCAATCTGCATCCTTCTGAACAGTTCATAACCTTTTTTCCTTTCTCTTCAAGATTGCATTGCTGCTTCTGTAAAGAGGAACAACACGGAGCAGGTGAATGATGCAGCTCTTTCTACATGTAACAGTGTAAACAGACCCTAGAAAGAGGTGTTGCAGGCATCGGAAGAAAGCTTATAATCTATCCAAATGGTTTCTCTTATCACATATTACCGAAGCAGCATGATACCACCCATAGCAAAGTGTCTCACATGCCACTTTAATAAAACATGAACAAGATCATAGTTAAAATGTAAAAGCACTTTGACTCACCATAAATAATGATAGGTGGAAATGTAAGACACAGTTGCAGAGTGACAGTACTGGGGCAGGTGAGCTATGCACCTGCTACATGCATCATGTTTTAGTGATATATAAAATTATATACAGTGATATCAGAATATAGGCAGATATTAATTTTGTTTGTACATGATATCCAACACAATGCCCTAGACTTATTTTGTAAATTGGCAGGTCTCCCCTCTATACCAACAACTGCAAACACAAAAGATGCTTGGGCCTAATCAAATAAGGCTCATACATAAAAGGTGTGGCATGACTGATGCCCAAAGGACTTTTCTCTGTGGTGAGAAGGACTCATCTCACAGCAGTTAACACGTGCTTTTGATTCACATCACTCTTCATTAGTGAATGTCTAATTAAAGTGGATGCTGGACACAGTCTGGAAACAGATTTCGGTGACCTCTGTTGAGGCTATGTAGGACCTGAGACAGCTCCCAGTGTGAGTTTTCACAGAGTATGAATGTTGTGTCAATAGAATTTTAAGCACACCTAAATACCTAAATCAGGGAAGCGGGTAGCGCCGTGGGTTAAACCACAGAGCCTAGGACTTGCCGATCAGAAGGTTGGCGGTTTGAATCCCTGTGACAGGGTGAGCTCCCGTTGTTCGATCCCAGCTCCTGCCCACCTAGCAGTTCGAAAGCCCGTCAAAGTGCAAGTAGATAAATAGGTACCGCACGAGCGGGAAGGTAAACGGTGTTTCCATGCGCTGCTCTGGTTCACCAGAAGCGGTTTAGTCATGCTGACCACATGACCCAGAAGCTGTATGCCGGCTCCCTCAGCCAATGAAGCAAGATGAGCACCGCAACCCCAGAGTCGGCCATGACTGGACCTAATGGTCAGGGGTCACTTTACCTTTACCTTTAAATACCTAAATCAGTGGTTCTCATACTTTTTACCTCTGGGCTCACACTTTCAAAATAAACATTTGCTCAAACAGCCCCCAATATTTTTATATCGGAAAACAAAAAGCAGCAATTCCTAGCAGTGCTTTATTGATAACATAGAACACAACTACTTTATATCATCACGGGCCATCCTGAAAGTATAAAACCTTGAAGCTACATAAGAACATGAATCAATCCCAAAATGGAATTATAAATGAGCCTCTTACATGTGAAAATATACCAACTCAACGAGAGGTGTGAGCTTGCTTTTGCCAGGAAGTCTCATTTATAATAGGTCTAATTTGAGACAAATGAACTCTCATCCCCTCGTCAGCACAAAAAAAGCCTTTATCTTTTCTTATCTTTCATATTTGTCAAAGTTAAAAATCCCTGTTCACAACAACATATCGTGGAGAACTGTAGAAAAATAGCCAATGCTCTTGAAGGGAGACGTGGATACTGTTTCTGGTTGTATATCCATACTACACTGAAATGTTGAAATGTTTCTTTGTTGGTCCTTGAGTCTTCCCGCCACACTTACCACCCTCTCCTGGCACACCAGTATGGCATGCCACACCCTTTGAGAACCAGTGACCTAATTAGTGCACTGGCCTACTAACTGTACTATCTCCACCTCTTATCTGAAAGCCAGCAGGAAATTAAAAGGGACAGAGCCCTGATGTAGAGCATTGCTCTCATCTGGGTGGTCCCCAAGTGTATTCTCTCAGTTTCTTTGGGAGATTGCAGGAGTGTGACAGGCTGTGGGTGACTGGAGCAGGGATAGATGGATGTGTGGACTCTCAGTTCTACATCTGAGTAGCCTAAGCGTCTGTCCTCAAGTACAGAGACAGGTGACATCATAGGCTAGCAATAGACTGTTCTTAGGACCAGAACCTAGGCTGCAGCATGTAATGCAGAAAACCCAATGACTGCATAAAGGTCCTCTCTGGAGTATATGGGGCCTGAGTAATGAAGGAGCTTATAGTACTGATGATATAACCACAAGAATTGGAAGAACTATGTTAATTGTGCTTGTGCACCTCATAATTGCATCATGGAGATGTATTTTGGTGGCCACACCACCACATATCACTGACAGGGAAGGCAAGGCTGTTAAGGTAATGCTACAACACCTAGGAAGCCAATTATATATGTTGTCTACCACACTCTGATTACTAACTCTGAAAATGGGTCATTTCCCCTCTTCTTTCCCAGGAAGCCCAAGATAAAACTATACATCATAACAACGGCCAGCACTCCTGCATAAAATAAGCCAAAGTGCATTTGCAGCAGAATGTTGATGGGCTGTGGGACTTATTCCTTTACACGCCTGAAGTCACCTCAGATTGGAAAAAAGAGGACATGCTGTGAAAGCCATGAATATAAGTTTGAACACAGGGAAGGTCACACATGCCTGGAACGAAGTTTCACTTAATAGTCTTCGGATTGATAGGATGATTTCCAGTGGCAACTGGAAGTATGCCAATGTTCTCTAATTTTATTTATTTATTGCATTTATATTCCACCTTCTTCTTAAGGTGGTACACACCACTCAAGGTGGTATACATTGTTCTCTCTCCTCATTTAATGCTCACAGAAACCCAGTGTGGTAGGTTAGTTTGAGAGGAAGTGACTGGCCTAAGGACACCCAGTGAGATTCATAGCCAAGTGGGGTTTTGTAGCCTGGTCTCTTAGCTCCCAGTCCAATACTCTATACTGGCTTTCATCATTAAAATATAGACTGAATATAATATTTGAAACTTCATACATTACATTTTAGCAAAGTTGTTTAAGTAATAATTCAAAACGTAAACCATGCATGTGACAACCATGTGCACTCTGATTTCAGCTCGTCAAGAAGCTGTGAATGGCGACAGTTCCTTACAGAGCACACATTTGTGGCAAACTTAGCTTTGCTTTGAGGCAATGCGGTTTGCAGTATATGTGTAGTTTTCTAACCTTCATGCCCTGCAGTACAGCCAGAAAGCTGATTTTAAAATAAATTTCCACTGAAATACAAAACATTCTAATAGATGCTTTATAACTAATGTATTTATATGATTCTTAGTTGCAAAAATTCTAAAAGCAACTGACAAGGATAAAAAGTTAAGATCATAAGGGAGCTCTCATTTGATAATGAAACACAATTGATGATTAACTTACCGTGGGATGCACACCGCCAATCACTATTGACGTTATAGGGCCTAACAAGTCAACACATTAGTTTTCAGTCTGTTGGTTATGCTGGACACTATAGAGTCAATGTCAATTATTGGAAGGAGTTGTGATAATTTCCATTATTTGTAAATAGATTTTCAGGAATTTAGATACATTTTAAGGTTTGGCACTGAAATAGCTGGTGAAGAATATTTTACACCTTTGATAACCCGACTCCTGTATTTGTGATTTGCTGTGACGAGAACTTTTGTGTTGTTATATCAAGTCAGAAAATTCTGTGGATCAGCTATAAAACTAAATTCAACTCTATACTGTGCTCAGCTATTTTTAAAAATAAAAAAAGTTTTAATTTTTGCCAAATAGACAATGTCAGAAGGCAGATGACAACATTATACAAACTATGCTCAAATGGAAATAAGATACGGCCTCATTGAAAGAATGTGGGAGGAGGTTGCAGGTCATAGTCCTATCAGCTGCTGAATGTGCTGGCCAAATCCTGCTGGCCGCACATTCTATAAAGCAAATACAAATATTTTAATTACTTTTTAGATTACAAAAAGTGCTATAGAAATAATTTTACCACAGTCTGCAACAGTTGCCTCCAATACCCTGCCTCCAGATAGAAAATTGCAATATTTAACCCTCCTGAATCTTATCATTGGTCTAGTACTACTTCACATAGAGGATATAGTAAAGGTAAAGGTAAAGGACCCCTGGACAGTTAAGTCCAGTCAAAGGTGGCTATGGGGTGTGGCACTCATATTGCGTTTCAGGGCGAGGGAGCTGGCATTTGTCTACAGACAGCTTTCTGGGTCATGTGACCAGCATGACTAAACCACTTCTGGCACAACAGGACACCACGACGGAAATCAGAGTGCATGGAAATGCTGTTTCGCCACAGCGTACTCGCCACAGCAGTACCTAATTATCTACTTGCACTGGTGTGCTTTCAAACTGCTGGGTTGATAGAAGCTGGGACAGAGCAACGAGAGCTCACCCTGTCATGCAGATTCAAACTCCCAACCTTCTGATCGGCAAGCCCAAGAGGCTCAGTGGTTTAGACCACAGCGCCACCTGCGCATCCCCCAACAATTCAAGCAGTAATTTTTACCTTCTTATAAGAATGCTGCACCATCCAATACATTTTCTACACTGCTTGCTATGACTATGGCCGCCCTCTCTAGTATTCGGGAGCAAATGATAACCCTAACTAACCATCCTTAAAGGTTTTATACAGAGATATTTATAGTAATTTAACCTTTTAAAATTGCTAGCAGGCTTAGTAGCAGTAAAAAGGGCCATGGTTTCCTTCCTTCATAGGCACATTAAATTTTCAGAGCTACAGTGAAAAAATAAATCAATTGAATACATGCATATAGGCATGAATAAATGTAAATAAAAATATAAATGCCGCAGCACCTAGGTTTAAAATGTATTACCGGGTAAAAGAAATGGAATTGCTTCCATTAAATAAGTTAAAGAGAAATGAGAAGTAGTATACGAGAAGAGATAGAGGTTAAGTGGTACCAAACATTCAAGACACCAACATTTGCCTTTATATGTATACACACACACACAAACACGTGCACACACACACAATATAATGAAATATATAATAATAATAATATAATTATTATAATATTGTGTGTTATAACAATGTGTTATATAATATGATAATAGTACCAATATATAATTATATATAAAAAGTGGATGAACACATCTTGAATGTTTCTGCTGCTCCTCTGCCATGGTTGTTGCCACAGCTGCTTTTCACTTCCTTTTCCCCCTACAAATGAGGCACTAAACCTAGCAGGGGAATATAGTAAAAAGGTAAAGGGACCCCTGACCATTAGGTCCAGTTGTGACCGACTCTGGGGTTGCGGCGCTCATCTCGCTTTATTGGCTGAGGGAGCTGGCGTACAGCTTCCGGGTCATGTGCCCAGCATGACTAAGCCACTTCTGGCGAACCAGAGCAGCGCACGGAAATGCAGTTTACTTTCCCGCCGGAGCGGTACCTATTTATCTACTTGCACTTTGACATGCTTTCAAACTGCTAGGTTGTCAGGAGCAGGGACCGGGCAACAGGAGCTCACCCCGTTGCAGGGATTCAAACCGCCGACCTTCTGATCGGCAAGTCCTAGGCTCTGTGGTTTAACCCACAGCGCCACCCGCGTCCCAGCAGGGGAATCTAGAGATTGGATAAAGAACTGAATATATTTTCTAAATCACTTACTTCCCCATTCCTGTCTCCACAGGCACAAACTTGCCCTACAGTTTTTACACTATGTTCTCAGCTCCTTCTGCAACATATTTGCAGTAGTGAAGTAATAAACAGTCATAAATGATACTTTTCTGGGAGAGGTGCCTTGGAATGATGAATGCACCTTTGATCTGTGCTTTAAAATCTGGAGGGTGGCTTATAGAGGCTTTCTACCCCACTCATATTCCAGAATATGCAGAGGTTGCAGCCACAGTAGTTCAGACAATTATTTCACTTATCTACCACTCATTCCTCTAAGTTATTGCTCACATGCCAGAATGATATTTATATTCAGGTGTTTAAAAATAATTTAAAGAAACAAAAACCAGCCTATGAATGTGTCATGGTCATTTAGGGTTTTTCAGAAAAGTATTGCTTTGTCTATAAACACACCAACCCCCCCACCCCCAAATTACGACCAACAGTTTCTGCAAGCAACGCAAAAACACTTTAGGAAGAAAAAGGCACCCAGGCTAAGGGTCTTCATAGCTGCAGAGGGTGCCAACAGCAATTATTTAGATCATTCAGTGCAGACTAGGAGATAATTATCCAGATAAGGTCAAGGCTTACATCGTCCTAAAGTGCTTTGATAACTGTTTATTAAAGCAACTAATTTCAAGTTGCATTGTGCCAGAAGCTGGAATCTTGCATACGTTTATGGCAGTACAAGTAAGAGTACAACTTACGAGTTTCTCTATCACGCTTACAGAATGAGTTTTTTTAGGCCCTTATGACCTGTGGAAAAATGTGTGATAATGGAAAGATCTACAGACAATAATCCAGTGATATATTCAATTGATAGCTTGTCCATGGTTCCTAAAGGAACTATATTGCTGAAATGAAGCTAGGTTTGATACCTGCTAGTCAGCTCAGTTGGTGCAGGTGGCAAATCTATTTCATATGTATAAAACATTTTATATGTATAAAAAGTGCAACATATTAAGAAAATACGGAATATCAAAATAGAGCAGCATAAATAAAAGGAAAACATTGTGCTTTGTGATTCAGATGTTATTTATTTATATCACACCCTTCATCATAAACAATCTCCTGGTGGGTCACAATAAAGCAATGTAATTATATATATTATAACCATTAATACATTAAAATAATAAATTCTAACATTCACTCACTTTCTTATTCTACAAGCTGTTACTACACTATATTTAGTCTGGTGCTCTGTTCTAAAATTATATATTAAAAAGAAAGAAGCTCTCAAACTATCCAGGACTTTTTGCGCATAAGCTCTCACAAACATTATATATAGGAAAATAATTTTGCATACTTATATGCTTAATTTTCCTTGTAAATCAGCTTCACCCCTCCACTTTTAATGCCAATTTATTATAAAATTATTGCATATGGACTATAAAATATAAATAGTCCATTTACATATCCCTTTTAGAACCTTCATAACTTTCTTATATATTTAATGCACAATTACACACACAACAGCAAAGAAATTAAGTGGCATGCCCTTGCTGTCATTTTGCTACCCCCATAAATTAGGCATATATGGTCTGAATCTCAACATCAAAAAAACTAAGATCATGGCCACTGGTCCCATCACTTCTTGGCAAATAGAAGGGGAAGAAATGGAGGCAGTGAGAGATTTTACTTTCTTGGGCTCCATGATCACTGCAGATGGTGACAGCAATCACGAAATTAAAAGATGCCTGCTTCCTGGGAGAAAAGCAATGACAAACCTAGACAGCATCTTAAAAAGCAGAGACATCACCTTGCCGACAAAGGTCCGTATAGTAGAAGCTATGGTTTTCCAAGTAGTGATGTATGGAAGTGAGACCTGGACCATAAAGAAGGCTGATTGCTGAAGAATTGATGCTTTTGAATTATGCTGGAGGAGACTCTTGAGAGTCCCATGGACTGCAAGAAGATCAAACCTATCCATTCTTAAGGAAATCAGCCCTGAGTGCTCACTGGAAGGGCAGATCCCGAAGCTGAGGCTCCAATACTTTGGCCACCTCATGAGAAGAGAAGACTCCCTGGAAAAGACCCTGATGTTGGGAAAGATGGAGGGCACAAGGAGAAGGGGACGACAGAGGATGAGATGGTTGGACAGTGTTCTCAAAGCTACCAGCATGAGTTTGACCAAACTGCAGGAAGACAGGAGTGCCTGGTGTGCTCTGGTCCATGGGGTCATGAAGAGTCAGACACAACTAAACTACTAAACAACAACAACCAATGTTTCAGTAGACTCAGTAGACCTTGGATAAAGGAATACCAGCTACAGCAGTGCTTCTGTTAAGGAATGCCTCCCCCTTGTGACTGATTTTTCCAGTAGGAACAGCTCAACTTGAAACAGCACTCACTCCAATTTAAAGGCTGCTCTTCCCTCTTCTCTGCAGCCACCCGCTCAGAGAGACCTGCCTAAATTAAATCCAGAGGGAATAAAATAACAGAGTACCATTCAGACTCCTTATAAGATTTATTGGAGCATCTGAAATTATTAGTGCTTCCTCAAGTCTCTCTATAAATTCAGTGATGGGGCAAGAGAAGTGATAGCTCTTGCTTCTCCCTCCCCCCCCCTTTTTTTTTACAGAGGAAGAAATCTTCACCTGATCAGGAGGAGATATTAAATGGTCCTCAAATGATTGATATACAGCATAGCTTCAAACCATGGGGAGATAAATCAGTAGTCAGTGTTTTATGATGAAAAAAATCAAGGTCTTTGGGGAGCCATGAAGAAAAGAGCCTGCGGAATGGATATGTAAGTGCCACAGCAAACTTTGTCTCACAGGGAAATTCAGGTTGGTTCTGGGCACAGCAAAGAGGGAGGCAGACTGGATCTGAGTCAACAGCAGGGGCAAAAAGAATTACAAAGGTCAACTTAGCAGCGTTTGTAACAAACACTTGGACATGGGTCAACTGTTAGTAGTTTTGCATTGCATTGCATTTTAATTGTATTATTATTATTATTATTATTATTATTATTATTATTATTATTATAGCATATATTACAATGTGTCAGTATAAAGCCAGTTACTAAATAAACAAAAGTTGGGAGAAAGTTTGGCTGTTGATCATGCTCTCTTAAGGGAGGTTGCCGCATTTGCCACAGTGAACTGATTTGTTGAAGCCTGTCCTTGTTCTGCTTTCTTGCCTGTATGCACTTTTGTCATTTAGAACAATAGAATGATAATGTTTGCTAAGGATTTCCTACATACACTGGGCTATATTAGCATTCATAGTCCTAAGAGGTTGAAGTCCTGTGGAAGCAACACTATCAACTGGCCTGCCAGCCAATGGCTAATGGTACTATGTAGGAAGTCAACAACAAAAACCAAACACTCGTGCAGCTGAAGTTGCTTATGTAAAGGGCAGGACAAGCATTTATGACCACAGATTCGAAGCTTACCAGAATCTTGCTTGCCTAAAGGTGTCAAGAACATGGTTTATGCTCCTGATTAAACCTCTCACGTGACCTCACACCATAATCTGTCTTCATCCAATCCCACAAAACGCCTTTTGAAGGAGGTTGCTTCACTCTGTTTGCATGACAAACCTGGCCCCATTGAGTATATGTGAAGCCAAGTATGAACAAATAAAACTTAGGAGATAAGTTTGCTTTTTTCGTGTGTGTCTTCGAAAAAAGCACCTCTCTAGGTTAGTTTGTTTCTCCATAAACTAATGAACTGAGTTTGGAGAATGTCTTTTTGCTCATTTTGGATGTTCTGCTCCAGAGTAGGAAAGTTTCATTAATAGCTGGATCAATAGATAGATCAATAAAAGAAAGTGAAAACAACAGGCTAATAGGATTCGAAAGGCTGATAGGATCATGTCATGCTGGAAGAAACAGGGCATGAATACCAAAGTACCACTTTACTAGAATGCACCCTTTTTTCAGATCTACTTAGTTCATTTATTGTCTTAAAAATCCATAGCATGAACTGCAGCAACAAAATTTCAGCCATTGTGGTTAACTGCTCTGAACAATAGGGAAGAATATCCATGAAATCCTGCTGATTTCATGGAAGTTTAATTGCAAAAGTAATTGAAGGCATACATTTAACTTGGAGGAGTGACTACACTGATTCCTTCAGGCATAAAATTAAAAAAGTTAATTCAGAGTTGCTGTAATACCTATTAGTTACCTGCAAATTAAATTCAGGAAATAGAAATAAGGATTCAAAAATAATTAGATATAATCAGATATAATTAATGAACGGATATTTCATTTAGCTGTTGGAGCTACAGACTGACAAAGCTACTTATCTACATTGTTCTCAGATGACACAAGATTATTGACATTTGTGCAACCATATATTGCTTTCCACAGACGCTACATTTTTCATGCAATTTTACTTGTGGTGCGTACAAATCTATTTGTATCCCAAATGTGAGAATCACACCACAAAACATGGATACTGTAGGCAGGGCCGGACTTTGGCAATATGGCGCCCTGAGTAAGGACAAACTTTGGCACCCCCCTAAACATTTCTTATTTTCACAATAAATAATTATTTATTCATTATTATTTTGTGCCCCCTCAGCTCACTGCTCTGTGCAGGGGAACCTCACACCAGCCTAAATCCAGTGCTGCTGTAGGATGTTTAATATTTTTTATAAAATAAAATTACTATAAAATAAAATTATAAAATAATTTTATAAAATTATTTTTATAAAATAAAAATTAATAATTTTAAGGACTCAAAATTATTAGAGGTCTGGAATGAATGCATATCACAAAACTACCGTTCAGTTTTCCCCAAACTGTTGAACAGATTCATTTGGGGTCTGTTCTACAAGTTATCAGATCAAGAATTTTGGAGGGCTTCACAATTCAATGGTTCTCTCTTTTTTTTTAATAAATTTTTATTAGTTTTCCAAACACATAATAAAAACAAACAATACACAATACACAAACATACAAACATATAAACATGTATAATTTCATAATCTTATTTTCATATACCTTACTTCCCGGACTTCCCCATACCTCTCCTTTTCTGCATCCTTGTTTTACATTTCTTTAGCAACTCCTCCAGTTAGCTAATTATTCAATTCAATTTCATTTAAGTTCTTTTTTAACTTATTGATTACAGCTGCAATTCTCTATTTCCTAATTCCTTGACATCTTAACACTCCTCAATTTTGCAACAATTTTTGAGATATGTTTTAAATTTCTTCCAGTCTTCTTCCACTGTCTCTTTCCCCTGGTCACGGATTCTGCCAGTCATCTCCGCCAGTCCCATATAGTCGATCACCTTCGTCTGCCATTCTTCCAGCGTGGGTAGTTCTTGTGTCTTCCAATACTTTGCTAAAAGGATCCTTGCTGCTGTGGTAGCATACATAAAAAACGTCCTATCCTTCCTTAACACCAATTGGCCGACCATGCCCAAGAGAAAAGCCTCTGGTTTCTTAGGAAAAGTCCTTTTAAGGACTTTCTTAATTTCATTATAGATCATTTCCCAAAAGGCTTTAATCTTCGGGCAGGTCCACCAAAGGTGGTAAAAGGTACCTTCAGCCTCATTACATTTCCAGCATTTGTTATTGGGCAAATGGTAAATTTTTGCAAGTTTGACTGGGGTCATGTACCACCTGTAAATCATTTTCATAATATTTTCTCTTAAGGCATTACATGCCGTGAACTTAACACCAGTGGTCCATAACTGTTCCCGGTCAACAAACATAATGTCATGACCGATGTCTTGTGCCCATTTAATCATGGCTGATTTCACCGTTTCATCCTGTGTATTCCATTTCAACAGCAAGTTATACATTCTTGACAAATTCTTAGTATTGGGTTCTAACAGTTCTGTTTCTAGTTTTGACCTCTCCATCTGGAAGCCAATTTTCCTGTCCTGTTTAAACACCTCCATTATTTGATGATAATGAAGCCAGTCTCGTACCTTAAACTTCAATTTTTCATAGCTCTGTAGTTTGATTTTTCCCTCATCTTGCTCTAAAATTTCCCAGTATTTTGGCCATTTAGACTTCATATTGTTTTTTCACTTCTTTGGCTTCCACTGGTGATAACCACCTGGGAGTTTTACTTTCCAATAGATCTTTATACCGCATCCAAACATTGTATAATGCTTTCCTAACAATATGGTTTTTAAAGCCTTTATGCATTTTTACCTTGTCATACCATATATATGCATGCCAACCAAATCTGTTGTCAAACCCTTCCAAATCCAAAATGGCCGTGTTTTCAAGAAGTAGCCAGTCTTTCAACCAGCAAAAAGCTGCCGATTCATAGTACAGTCTTAAGTCCGGCAGGGCAAACCCCCCTCTATCTTTTGCATCAGTTAATATCTTGAATTTTATTCTGGGCTTTTTGCCCTGCCAGACAAATTTAGATATGTCTTTCTGCCACTTCTTGAAACAGTCCATCTTGTCCACAATCTGCAATGTCTGAAATAAAAACAGCATTCTAGGCCAGTGTTTCCCAACCTTGGGCCTCCAGCTGTTTTCGAACTACAATTCCCATCATCCCTGACCACTGGTTTTGCTAGCTGAGGATTATGGGAGTTGTAGTCCAAAAACAGCTGGAGGCCCAAGGTTGGGAAATGCTGTTCTAGGCAATACATTCATCTTGATGACAGCAATTCGGCCTAACAAGGAAAGTCTCAACCTTGACCATATTTCTAAATCTTTCTTTACTTCTGTCCAGCATTTATCATAGTTGTCTTTAAATAAGTTCACATTCTTAGATGTTAAATTTACCCCCAGGTACTTCACTTTCTTTTCTATCGCCATACAATTCAATGGTTCTCAACCCTCCCTCCCCCTGCCCACAAACCGGCTGAAAACTGCTGAGAGTCTAATGATTTTTCTGCCTCTTGTAGCAATCGTAATGTGCTGTTCTAGATGCTGTATTGTTTTTATATGTATCCCCCCCCCAATTTATTTCTTACGTCGTATTTTCTTGTACAGTGGTACCTCAGGTTACAGTCGCTTCAGGTTGCAGACTCTGCTAACCCAGAAATAGTACCTCGGGTTAAGAACATTGCTTCAGGATGAGAACAGAAATTGTGCTCTGGCAGAGGGAAGCCCCATTAGCTAAAGTGGTACCTCAGGTTAAGAACAGTTTCAGGTTAAGAACGGACCTCTGGAACGACTTAAGTTCTTAACCCAAGGTACCACTGTATTACAATTTGAATTGTAATTGTCCCAGTAGGGCAGCCATTATTTTTTTTTAAAAAAATACATATAATTACCAAGAATGCTTTGGGAAATGCTGTGTCATCATGACGAACCAGAATTCCCATCAAGACGTTCTTGGTAAGGAATGATGCCCAGCTGCCACTGCTGCTTCCATCTCTGTTGCTGCATTGAGCAGTGGCAAAGCTTTCTACCAATGAAAACGAACTTATGACACCAAATATCTATCATGGTGATTTCTCTTTTCCCCGCCCCTAACCAAATATGGGGGGGGGGGGGAAATTATCCAGACTCTCCTGAAAGTCTCTGTAAATGGCCCTCCTTTTGTGAAAGATCAATGCACATCAACTCTTCCTGCTTTCCCTTCTTTATGTTCCTTTCCCTTTCAAATAGATTTGGTCTGGACAGACCTTCGAACGGAAGGCTGCCCTTTGTATAATACATAGTCACACCAATGTGTGTGTGTATATGTGTGTGGGTGGGTGTGCCACCCACATCTAGATTTCGGAATTCAAATAATGGAAATTAAACCCCTAGTTCAGAAAGCTAGGAGCCATTATGAGCCAAGATCAAAATTCCTTAAATTTAAGTGTGGTTCATCTCACCCGAGCGTAAATCTGACGCATGTGAAATCGAATTACGAAAGCAGGTTAGTTAATCCATAACCTCTGTGGTTAGCAAAAGCAGGGTTGTTGGTTTTTTTAATGTACCTCATCCAGATAGAATTGGATGAGCATAAAAAAAGGAAGCATCAGGTTGTTGTTGTTTTTAAAAAGCAAGCATATGCTCTGAGTATTTCAAAGAACCTCCTTTTAAAGAATAGCCCTGGGGTTGTTAGAATAAGATGGGAAATGGAATTAAGGAGGGCAGCAAGTGCTTTTCTGAGTTATGCCAGCTAGAAGTTAGTTCAACTGGAGAGGAAGACATGCAGTCTGCTTGCAGTGTAAATGCAATATATTAGGTGATAAAAACTTTCCACAGCACAATGCTCTGAGACTACTTTGCCTTTGGCCCTTAACTTTATTTATTTATTTGAGAGCCTGGGATATTGCTACGTTTAATTCTAGAAGGAGACAGCAAATTTCTTGGGTGAGTGGAGAACAACCGAAAACACCTGAGATTAAAACAAAGAAATCTCGAACTCACCAAATAGATGAAATAACATGCCGCAAAGTTTGTGACACCGGAAACAGGGTAGTGCATAGACTATGGAACACGCTTCCACAAAAGGCAGTGGCGGCCAGTGACTTGGATGTCTTTAAATGAGGATTAGACCAATTCATGGAGGATAAGTCTATCATTGGCTACTGGCCACGAAGGCCATGTCCCAATGTCAGAAGCAATATGCTTCTGAATACCAGCTATGGGGAATTTCAGGTGAGCAGAATGTTGTTGTACTCAGGTCGTCCTTGTGTGCCTCCCACAGGCAATGTCACGGTCTGGTTCACGGGTGATCAAAGTCCTGGGAGGACATCAGGACTGGGGGCAAGATGGCGGGGTGGGAGCAGGAACGGGGGTCCAGAAGCCAAGAGTCAGGAGCCAAGAGTCCGAGGGTCAGAGAGCCGGGAGTCAAGAAGCCAAGGGTCCGAGGATCAAGAAGCAAGGAGTCACAAAGTCAAGGGTCCGAGGATCAAGAAGCAAGGAGTCACAAAGTCAAGGGTCCGAGGATCAAGAAGCAAGGAGTCACAAAATCAGGGGCCCGAGGATCAAGAAGCAGGGAGTGAAGAAGCCGAGGTTCAAGGATCAGGAAGCAACAAGCCAAACACAGCAAGGCAGGGAGCGTGTTGCTGTGGCAAAGAGCCCAAGGGAAATGCTGACCTTATATCCCTTCCCAGGTGCTGTGAGTTACCAATCGGCCTCACCTATGAGGCCGTGCCTTGCCTCTTCAGAACAAACTTAGGAAGGCCCCAGTCCTGCAAAGTCCTATTGGTCACAGGGCCTGGCTCCTGCACACACACCTGACAGGCAACTGGCTGGCCATTAAGAGAAAAGGATGCTGCACTAGATGGACCATTGGCCTGACCCATCAGGTTCTTTTATGTTCTTATAATACCTGAGGAGGAGCGACTCAGAGAGAAAGCCCCTCCCCCATTTGAGTCACATACTTTCATTTAATTGATCTAGATTTAAGGGGAAAGAATAGGTCACTCTTATGTTCCCACACTGCACTAGGTGATTATATGGCCCTTGGGTGCAAGCTTTTCCTGTCTCATATAGCCAGCTCCAATAAGAGCTTTCTTGCCATGTAAATGACAGAATGCAACTCCCAATCTGGACTGGGAGTGCAATAGGGACAATGCCAGGGTCCCAATCCAGATCAGGCTCCCTGCGCTACTTGGGTGGGTGGGTGGGGGAATCTTGTACTGAAGGGCAAGCATGTGATCAGTAGGGCTGTGTAGTTGAGCCCTGTGATGACTATGTTCAGTGGGAAAGCAGCTCAGAACACTGCTTGCTGGTTGCATCTCGTAGTATCTGCATCCAATTTTTCTCTTCTCCTACAGCAGGAGTGGGAAAACCTTTGGCTCCCCAGATGCCGCTGAACTACAGTTCCCATCAGGCCCAGCAAACATGGCCAATTACTAGGGATGCTGGGGCTTGTAGCTCAGTAACATCCAGAGAGGCAAAGGGTTCTTTATATCCTTTCTAGAGTTTACATTGGGTGGGGGTGGGGTGTTACCTTATTTATGTATATTAAACAAGATTTATATACTGCTTAAAAGGGAAGCGGGTGGCGCTGTGGGTTAAACCACAGAGCCTAGGACTTGCCGATCAGAAGGTCAGCGGTTTGAATCCCCACGACGGGGTGAGCTCCCATTGCTCGGTCCCTGCTCCTGCCAACCTAGCAGTTCGAAAGCATGTCAAAGTTCAAGTAGATAAATAGGAACCGCTCCGGCAGGAAGGTAAACAACATTTCCGTGTGCTGCTCTGGTTTGCCAGAAGCGGCTTAGTCATGCTGGCCACATGACCCGGAAGCTGTACGCCAGCTCTCTTGGCCAATAAAGCGAGATGAACGCCGCAACCCCAGAGTCGGTCACGACTGGACCTAATGGTCAGGGGTCCCTTTACCTTTATATACTGCTTGATTGTAAGAAAACACTTTAAGTGGTTTACAGAAACAACACGTAACTTTAATAACTTGATTTTTCATTTTTCATGAATCTCTGACATAGAGAGAGTCCAAAGGATCATAGACAGGAGGAGGTGAGAGGAAGGTGCCTTCACCTCAATTTTGATGATCCCCTTTCCCTCCTGGTCCTCCACATCACAGTCCACCCCCTTCATGAGGATCCATGGCCCCTGGAAGATGATTTTCAGGGAGAATTAAATGGCTGCCAGGGAGAGCAGGGGTTGGTAAAATCACCTTCTACTCACCCCTCCCCAGCACTTTTGGGGATCCAACCCAGGGCTAAGGAAGAACAACTAGAAGCAGCTTAGTTTCCTCCTCTTCAAAGCTGCCTCACACTTTATTTTTGTGTGTAAATAATTTTTTTATCGATTTTCACAATTGAATTCCACATTTAATCACAATAGTACTTTCTCCCACCCAATCCCCAAATTCACAAATACCTTTTTCAAAACCTTATCTTTGAGGTTCTTTATATATTCCCTCTTTTGAGTTCTTTATATCGGCAAAATTCTTCTGCATTTCCATATTCACGCTCAACCAATTATTATTTCTCTTAATTTATCCAAATTTCTACTGATTGCAAGTGTTTAGTCAAGTCTGACTGATGTTTCTACCTATTTGGAATACCCTGCAATCGAACAATAAACATTTCCCATTCTTTCCCCTAACTTTAGCATACTTAAATTTAACCGGAAGGTGACTATCTGTTGAGTCAGATTTGAAATCCTGCTCCCCTTCCTCCCAGGCTTTTCTCAGTCTCAGAGTCTGTAGTTTGGCCTTGTTTTAACCGCCAAGGCACTCCCAACAATACCTTGTGAGTTTGGCAAGGTCATCAAGCAGCGCTTTCTCAGGTAGTAGAGCTGTACTTTTCCTGTACTTTTCTACCCTCCTAACCCTTTTTCCTCCAGCTCTACTACCTAGTACGTTTATACAATTTAACATAAAGTCCACATTTCAAATTAATTCTAGATTTTACAGATATTTACTTTAAAAAGAAAACAAAGAGCAGTATGTCCAAAAAGAATTCAGCTTGTATCCAGGGGAGAGTACTTGCTTTTTATTAGACCTATTTTCTTAAAATGTCTCAGAATGATGTGAGAGATTGCAAGCAGTTAAAAATCCTTATGATTTCCTCCTTTTAAGGGGTTTCCAACAGATCCAGTCCTTCCAAAATTCCAGCCTCTTTTGCTAATTTCAGTTCCACATTAGAGTTCCAGTTTGTCTTTTGAAAAACAAGTTCAGTCTTCTATAAGTCGCTGCAACCCAGATATATAATTCCATCTGTAGTTTGAAGTCAAGTCCACAATTGTAAATCCGATAAGTCAGTTAACTCCAATAAAAAGCAATAAAGAATGGATTTCGGTTGCTTTTACTCCGACTTTCCCATCAGCAGACACTATCCACAAGTATCATAAAGAAAAAATTAGTAACCTTTTCACTTGCATATTGTTTCCATGCAGTGATAGTTACTAATAAGACGGGGATGGACTTCCTTTTTACTCCCCGTCTGGTGCCGAATTCCACCTAATTAAGTCCAAAAGTAAATCTTCTTTACCTTTCCATCGGCTTAGTAGTAATTTTTTGGAAGATCTCTGCTTCAGGCCTGAGCTGAGGCTTCGCTCCCGCGGAGTTGCCATACTGCCATGACTGCAGGCTAGATCACTACTTCCCCCCAACTCCCCCATCCCCAGCACAAAAGGATTTTGGGGGTTACAGGTGAGCCCTTTTGCGGTCTGCTGGACCCCTTGACACCCTGAGACCCACTCAGGGCTTTTGGGGGGCTGCACCTCGTCTTGGAGCTTCCCCCTGTTTCTCCGTGGGGCTTGCACTCCTTTCCGCCATCTGCAGAAACCGGAAGTCCACTGTCTCACACTTTATTGATCCTGCGTCACGTTCTATGTGTGGTATTTCAAAAACCACAGGGAAAGCAGTGGCGCCTCTATTTGCATCTTTACTGGAAATCTGGAAGAGCGTATGTTTCTGTAGTGTGCCTTTAGATTTTGTAATTGTGTCATCAATAGGAAGAACTGATGAAAGAAAAGTGAGAAAAGATCTGCCAGGAAAAAAGAGCAGGAAAGCTTGCTCAGTGCGGAGATGCCCTGCTGTGTTTAATATAACAAGACCTCACATCTCACTAGGGGCATTTCACTTATCAATAGGCTGATATCCACATGGCGAGCAAGTCGATTGGAAGTTGGCCGTACAGACTATACTGGATGTGCACTTTAGGCTGTCTGTCTTGTAATTTTAGAGTCCTTAAGAGGCTGAAATAAAATACCTAGTCCTAAAGGTTGTAGATAGGACTCGGAAAATCTCATTGAAGTACATCCCAGTGAGTGACTTATGCACATAACCACTTGGGAAACTTGTTTAACATCTATGGTGCCTCTTGCTTGTCAGCTGTCTTTTAATATAGATGAGATCTAGCTGCTGGCTGAGTGTATTCATCAATGTTATTTTGTTGTGCCTTAAATTGAGGTCTACTCTGAAAGAAACACTGGACCGTTATCTTCTTTTCCTAAACAAAAACACTGGGTAAAGTTTCTATGTCTACACAACAGAGGTGTGTTATAAAGCACACTGGGGTTTCGGGTGTGCTAATTGGCTATAAAACAAGTGCTTCCTTGGAGTAAAAGGGAATAAAATGCAATTTTTCTCCTTTAAGGAAATACTTGATGTTGAATTTTTCTTAGTGAGCGTACTGACAATTTGCAGGCAGAATGGAGGCAAAACGAAAGACATGCCATCTCTCGTAACCTATTTAAGAACACTGGTATATTAAGGAATAAATAAGCAGTTTGCTTTCCTTCCTAATAAATTGTAGTGCAGATATCCTCCCCCAAAATGTGGCAAGAACACAACACAATTCTAACCATGTCTACTTAGATGTAACTCCTATGAAATTCTTAGGTAAATGGGGTTAGGATTACAGTCTCAATCATATGACGATATGAATAATAAAATCTATTTTACTTTCCACAGACCACATGCATAATTTCAAGACTTTATTAAGATATCATGCCCAAAAGCATGCATTAAGAGAGTACTATCATATATTACGTTTCCTAACTGAAAAATAACTAAATAACAGCAAAGGCATACACTTTCTTTCATTCTTCGGCCACATTTTATATAGTTTAAAGAATAAGTATCTGGAGGACCTGATTCCTGAGTACATATACAAAACTCTTTTACAACTTCAAAATTTAGCTAGATTGTTTCCTCCTTCTCCTACAGTCCTTTTACCCTGCATTTTCATTTTCCTCTAATATTAGAGTTCTTTACCTAAGGCATTTGTCTCTGATGTGGAACCTTGTCAAATTCTTTTTGAAAATATAACAATACTACAACCACTAAATTACCCTTATCTTTCCTTGCAGTAATATCTTCAAAGAACTCCAGCAGATTAGTTCAGCATGACCTTCTCTGCCTAAACCCATGCCATCCATCCATCATCAAAGTCTGTTCTTCTAGGTGTTCTCTTTAAACACACCTTTTATGCGAGTTTTTACTGTAAGACCTTTCACAACCAATAATAAACCAACTGTCCTATAGGTAGCATCATTATCTATCTGCTGCTTTTGCACTTCTCATTAGCTATGTCTGCAAATGTCTAACCACCCACTAGGGCAGTTAGCATATTGTTACTTATCAGCCCTGGCTTTCAGTGTGAAAACAATAAGAATGTAACAGCAGCATGGCTGTTAGACAGAACCAATGGCCTGTCTAATTTAGCATCTTGCTTCCTACTAGTGGCCCACTAGCAACTTTCTGAAGATATGAGAGTAATAGCCTTCTCCAGAGCCAGCCTACCAATTAGGCAGGATGAAGCACCCTTCTCAGACAGTAGAAGCACATGAGGCAGTGCCTCCCCTGCACCACTGCTTCCACCTCTGCCACCACACAACCCTCTCGCCAGTGAGAGGGAAGTGTTGTAGCATGTGGTGCTGCTGCTCGTCTTCTCTGCCCCTGGGGTAGAGAAGTGGCAGTGCCTTTAGGAATGCCTCTTTCTCACCTGCAAGACAGGGGCATTCTGGCATGCAGCATTGCCGCTCACCTTCCTTGCCCTGGGGTGGAGAAGATGAGTGGTAGCATATTGAGAGGTTCGCCTCAAGTGGCGAAATGGGATGGTCCACTCCATTGTTCCAAAGTTGACTGGTGTTCAGAGACATACTGCCTCCGATCCTGGGTGTAGTATATATAAATAGCCACAATGTCTGGTAGCCATCAATAGCCTTAACCTCTATAAATTTCTCTGGTTCCCTTTTAAAGCCATCCAAATTTCCGGTAATTACCACACCTTGTGGTTGTGAATTCCATTGTTTACATTTTGTGAATAAGTACTTTTTTTCTGTCCTGAATCTCCCATCATTCAGCTTCTGCAGAATTATTAGAAATGGGGAAAAGCCTATCTCTTCTCCATTTTTTCCCTACACTATGCATACCTCAATCAAGTTTCCCCTTAGTCACCTTTTTTTCTAAACCAAACAACTCCAAATGTTGTAGCTTTGCCATGTGGTGGAGTTCTTTCAGCTTCCTGATACTTTTGGTTGCCATTTTCTGTACATTTTCCAGGTCTAAAGTATCATTTTTGGAATTCAAGACCCAGAACTTTACACAGTATCCCAGGGGTGGTGATACTATAAATTTGTATAAATACATTATAATATTTTCAGTGATGCCAATGCTTCTCTTATATGGCTAGTACTTCAACAAGTCTGTTGCTGAGGTGGAATACAGACTCGGGGGCCAGACCCAAAATGTGCTTTGATTACAAATTACATACATACATAGAATCTTTATTTGCCATAGCAATGAAATAAAATACAGTGTACTGATTACAAATTAACTTCCTGTTTTTACAACACAGCTGCATTAGATGGCCTGGAATTCGGCTATAACTGTACATGTCTACAATGGGAGTGCTTTCTCCACTAATCAGTATACTCGAGTTTATGTTGCATTTGTATCATGTATTTCCTAGCTAGATACACAAGCAAAATGAAGGCAATGCTGTCAACACACACACAAACAAAGCCTGCAAGAAACTATCTCTTCCAAAGCTGCTGCTGCATGGAAAGTCAGAGTTTATCAGTATGTAACACGAGTGTCGTGGGAAAGAACTGGGAACAAGCAGAACTCCAATATACAGTAAGTTCCAGGGAAATGTATTAGGATAATTCTGTTAATCCTGAAATATGAAGTAACAAGTACAAGCAAGTACCATTTCCCTCATCATTTTCTTTCGTTATAGACATACAGCTTTCCAGCTAAGAATCAGTAGTGGTTTAATAAATTATATATAACATTATCTACATACACATAAATAAATTCTATATACAGTAATACACCAAGCAGTGATACATAGCGTACTACCCAATTTACTAGGGTCAGCTGATAGTCAGATAATAGTGAATAGGCAAAGGGTGGTGCAGTGTTTAGCATTTTTAGCTTGGGCTTGGGAGAGTTGGGTTCACAACCCTGATCCAGGAAGTTCATTGGGTGACGATGGGCCAACAGTTATCTGAACCTGGTCTACCTAACATAGGAAATATGTCCTGGGCTAGACTTCTCCTTCAGTTCAAACTTATAACAATGGCAAATACACCATAGCTCCTGTGATGAAAAAAGTATTGGAGCTGTGCTCCCCAAAATTCCCACTTTACAACAGTGCTACTTGGTGTTTTTTAAGATAAAAATAATAGTGATTAGGTACTGGTACTCATGTGATGGTTCAAAATGGCTGCCATGTATGGTTGAATATTGTAAAAAGAAGCTAATCGGAGACCTACTCTGGTGGCCTTCACACCAAGATCACCAGATTTCTTAAATTTGCTATGCTGCATAAAATGCCAACATTCCAACACCCTCACTGCCCTTTATTTTAATCAATTAGTGTTTCTTTTATAAACTCTGTTCTACTTTTCCTCTGCTACTTCATTCGACATATTGATATAATTAACAGCTGCACCAGTGCTTAGATAATAATGTACTGTCATTTATTTTATTTTATTTTTCATATTGAATAGCCTTGTGCTGTTTACAAGGCTTTCAGCATTGGTGGCATGCCATTACAGATGTCTCGTACATTTTCACCCAGTCTTCTTTCTTCCAGCTGCACACACAGTGTTCTTGAAGGGCATGTTTTAAAAAGAAATATTTTATATGACTACTGAAATGATATTATTAGAAAGCCAGAGCCCCCTTTTGTTTGGCAATTCTGTTCACTACATTCCAAATGCTCTCCAGTTTCAGCTCTATTTATTATAGCTGATTCCTTTCCAGTCATTAGGTCCACAGCAGTCCTTGACCTTGCTGTCTGCTAAGCATTCTGCTTTCAGTAATGAAATCGTCTCTACTTTTAGGGTATGTAGTCACAACTTCTCTTGCAGTCATGTAAAGCTACTTCAGCTCTCTCCCCTACCAGCTCAATCTCCAATCATTCTCTTCTCCCAGTGGCAAACTCAACAATGACAGTTTCTTTTGTCATGTTTAGCGTCCTCACCAATGTCCTAATGCAGTGGGTGAATTCTTTCCCCTAGGCTGAGTGACACAACTGCACAGAGAAAATGAATGATATTGTTGAGGGCAGGATGAGGGGGATGAAGTGAGGTCCTCCTTAGGAAAGCAATGCTGTTCCTCACCCATTAGAACAAGTTGTGCATTGGTAAGGAAGTTCAAGAGAGTCCATCAAACCACATCATACAGTTCTCATCCCAGCAGCTAAACAGAATGACTAGACTTCGTATTGGCTGGACAAAAACTAGAGCTTAAATCCCATTTGACTGGGTTTCATTTTCCCTTTCCCCCAAGTGTCATAGCTGTTGCTGAATTTTTAGTTCAGAGCTGTAAAATCCAAATACACTGTAGGGACAGCAAATGCCTAGGGATCATATCCCTTTTTTCCATTTGAAAATAGCATATGCAATACTCTGCTCACAGTAACTGTTTCACAGTTGGCAACTTTGAACCTCAAGTCTCCTCAGAGGAGGAACAAGATAAGCAAGTTCCTTCAGCAGATCTCCCCGACTCAGAGCGCTTTGGATTACTGATCACCTCTCAGGCTCTCCTTCATCTCGCCCAGGACTACAGGAGCAGAGGAGATGGCGAGTCAGACAGGAGGGCCAGAGCTGTCATTGAGGTCCTTGGATATTTGCATGCAAGACTACTTGGGAAAGGAAAGCACCTGGTTGGATCAGGGCCTGGCTGAGAGCCAGGAATGGGTGGAGACTTCAGCTCCTATAAAGAAGAAATGTTTGGGCTCGATTTAGATTGCTGGTGATGACCTACAACACATTAATGGACCCAATAAATCTAACTGACTGATTCCCTCCCATCCTCCTTTGCAACAGGGGTGGGGGAGCCAGTGACTCTCCATATGCTCCTGGACTACAAACCAGCCAGCATCAGCCAGAATGGCCAATGGGTAAGGATGATGGATGTTGTAGTTCAGCAACATCTAGAGGGCCACAGGATAGCCACACATGATTCTCAATCCTTGAGTTAGGAACTATAATCTAAACACAGCCAGAACCACAAGATTTAATGGGGACTTTTCCTCAGCTTTGAAAATTCCTTCCCTTGAAGACTTAAAAAAAAGTAAAGGTACCCCTGCCCGTACGGGCCAGTCGTGTCCGACTCTAGGGTTGTGCGCCCATCTCACTTAAGAGGCCAGGAGCCAGCGCTGTCCGGAGACACTTCCGGGTCACGTGGCCAGCGTGACGAAGCTGCTCTGGCGAGCCAGACCAGCGCAGCACACGGAAACGCCATTTACCTTCCCACTATAAAGCGGTACCTATTTATCTACTTGCACTTAGGGGTGCTTTTGAACTGCTAGGTGGGCAGGAGCTGGGACCGAAAGACGGGAGCTCACCCCGCCACGGGGATTCGAAACTTGAAGATTTGCTATACTCCAAACAATGGTGTCTTCTGGAAGCAGTGTAATTCCCTTTTCATTCAAATTGTATTTTAGTTGCCGCCAAAAGGGCAAAAGGAAGGTTCAACCAATATGATTAGGGGTTGTGATCAAGGCTGCGGTCTTACAAACACTTACATGGCTGGAAGCCCCATGGAACGCAGTGGAACTATCCAAATAAGTGTGTGCTAGAAGATATTTTCATCCCTCTCAAGTCATTTGGATACAGATACCCAAAACAAGTGCTACTGTACATCCTCTTCCTGTTACAGGAAATAAATGCTGGAAAGGTTGCAACACCTACAAGAGTGTATTCCTTCCTTCCTCTCCTGTACATGTTCACACACTTAAATTAATCCGTTTAAACATATTCAACTCAGAGCCAGGCTCCCAGCTGTCTGAATTTCAAAGGTTACAGAACCATTTTACCTCCCTGCTGGATATTTTTCAAGAACAAATGTTTATAAAACCACAGTTGTGCGGCTCTACTTCTTAAAGCAATGCAATGCTTTTGAGAGTAACCTATAAAATTGTTTGTGATAGTTCATTGTTCCTGGCACTTGTCATTCTCATTGACATGTTTCTTTGTTTGCACAGTTGTTCTGCCAGCATGATTCTCCATCATTGTATACGTATTTTATTTGCGATGCCTTTTTAACTTCATATGGTTTCTGAAGAACTGATGTACTGGTATTTGGATATCTATAGAAAGGAGATCTTCACATCTTTATTTCAGGAGTGTCAAACATCTAAACAAATATTTAGGATCACACAAATCTTTGGAAACAGTATTGCTCGCTTTTCTGGTAGAATTTAATTTATATTGCAATTAAAACAGACTGCTCTGTACTCTAACACCAGCCAATCCCACAAAACATTATTTGCCACCACCTGTGGTGCTTTTAACACAGGCCTGCAGGCCCCTAAAATGTAAATAGCAATTAATCCCTTTTAAAAGGATACCTTACTCTATATTGATAGTACAAAGTAATCCAGTGCAGCATGGAGTGGAATGGGTTTTTGATAGAATTGCGCTGGCAGAATTCCTGGGCTAATTACAGAAGCATTTATTCTCATACCAACAGAACAGGAACATTGGTTTATAAACAAAAAATATCAAAGCTTGTATTTTTGGCTAGGATGCTTTGTGGCACTAGAAAGCTGCTACTTTGAGCAGTGTATGTTAAGCTCCATTGGTGAGCTACAAAGTCAACTGGCCATCCCTGCTGCGCTCAGATACATGCCTTATAAGAAGCCATGACTTTGGTATTGTTTGGTCACATGTTACTCAAGAAAGAATGGAGCACATGAAGGTACCAGCCCAGACTGGAACGCTCACCAATTTCACTCTTTGAGAATTTTTCACTTGATAGACAACTATTCAAACCGGTCAATTGACAATTGAAACTGGGACTTATGATACTATATCTTTGACAGTAAACATATGATATCCTTTGGTTCCAGATCTGTCAATGGTAGGAATTCCCTTCTAGGAGCTACTAATGAAAGTTGTTGGGACTATTTACACCTATACCATGATACATATACCTCTTTACCCTGGACTTTGTCACCCCATATATACTTATATATATGAATGACTCACCCTCTTCGTGTGACTGTAAATTGTTTTAAACTGGTTTTAATAGAGCCTTTTTAACTGATGTGATCTGACCCGGGGCCTTATAGTGAAAGGTGGGTAATTTTTATTTTTATTATTATTCTTACTCCAATTTCAGCGCTAAGAACCACATCACTGAGTTCAGAGACATGTAGCCTGCCTTCACCTTAAGTGTAAAAGACAGCATTTCTCCCAAACCCATTCCATTCCTGTTGCCTTTTACTCTTAAAGAGCCATCCAAGGGCTTATGTGTGATCTCAGAGCTGTGCTGCTTAGTGTTGAAATCAGATATAAAAGTTTCTCTGACTGCCCTTTAGAGGTACTCTCCATAAGGCAGCCAGAAGGATATTTTATCTCAGCATTAACAACTCTGAGCACTGAGCTACAACTCCGAGATTGGAGATTCTTCTGCACAGTGTTTATAACCACTCTCAACCCAGGGCCGGGGCGGTCTGGATCTGTGCAAAGTTTAAAGGCAACTCTCACTTGCAGAAAAGAGAGGACAAAGCTGAGCAGATTTCCATTGGTTAAATCCCTTAATGCCAACAGCCCTTCACCTTTTGCATGTTCAGACCCAGAGACCTCCCCTTTAAATAAGGACACATTTGACTCAAATTTTAGTTTTGGCTTTTGGCAGAATTCAGGCCACAACTTTATTGATTACAAAAAAGTGAGTGGTTGCATAGGCTCTGGTTCGATTAGCTCCCCACACCCTTGCAGGTAGCGCTGACCTAGAGCTCTATCATAGGTCAGCCAAGGGTGAACACCTGATGCAGGTGAAAAGCCTGGGAACAGACTCTGTTCACTCCCCAGATGTTCCCCTGGACTCAGGCACGGGCACAACCCCCTTTTGGGGGTTGACCAAACCAAGTTGAGTCCCTGGATTCCTTTAACGGAATACCCTTCACATAGGGATGGTGAGACTATTCTCCCCTCCCTATCACATGAACCAGTGCCTATCTGCAACCTTACAAGTTGTGACAAATTCCTACATGGCAGGCAAAACCCAAATGGCCACAGCCAATCAGCCAAGTGGGGAAGATTCCTGCTGTGCCCCTGTCCCAATAACAGACGACACACAACGGCATAGGAAGGTCAATCGCAAAATGCCCTAAAATTAGGGAGAGGTGGGCGGGTGGTCCGATGCACGAGCCAAAAGAGGAAGCTCTGGGGCATGTGCATGGGTTTATATAGGTCCCTCAATCCATTTAGACTGTGCCCCATTGGCCAGATTACACCCAGCAACGAGGGACCTACCAATTGGGTGTTGTGACTATCCAATATACCCACCCACAACCAGGAGGTCAGTCTCCAGGTCTCACCACAACACATGCCCTCTTTTAGGGAGGACACGATTTATATAGAAACACGTTGCAGGGGATTTAACAGAGCATATTATATGCAGTATTCTTTACACAAATAACACACATTTTAAACAGCATATTTGGACCAAAAACAAAGCAATTAGTTGTTATCCCTTCAAACATTTAATTCAACTAAATATATTCCAATGTTTATAACTGTATTTTCAGCTTGCATTCTGGGAGTGGAGAGGGAGGGGGAAAATAGAGTCCCTACATTTGAAACTGTTTTGATTTGGCATCTCTAAGGTATGATGCATGACCTCAGCAAATATAACTCAATTTTATGCACACGTTATAATGAAAGAAACTTATTGAATTGTCATTCATTTAACTACGTTCCTGAAACTATGTTCAATTCAGCCAACAACATAACATTAATTTGAATTTGTTATTATTACTTATTCCCCGATACGGCATGTTATTTTATGCTATTCTGGGTTTCCTAAGCAATTTCAATATCACTTTCTCATTTATTATTTAAAAATTCAGTGTTCCAAATTTGAAAATACGTTTTTGCCTTGTTTCTGTATGACCGGTACATGATGAATATGCCACTGGATAGTTTAGCATTAACTAAGATTGCGTCCATATTATTTTCAACAAGTCTTACTTCCATTATTTACACTTGCCTGCCACCTTCATGCCTTGAAATTAAATTTTCATTAGAGGTATTTCAGTCTATTTACTGTTTGTTAACAGTTTAATTTGGCAAACATCAACTTGCCAATTCAACAGTTTTTCTCAATTGCAGAGTCATTTCTTAAAACAACCTTAGCATGACCTAGCTAAACCAGTTATAACTCAATCTCATTAACATATTTTATGCACTTAAGTTTGTTCATTCATATACTTTTTATTTTTCATAGATCAGTAACAGAACATAGCTTGCAATGTGATTATAAACATGTTTATTCAAAAAGAATTTCCATTGTGTTTTCAAATGTGGACACAAATCCACATGTGAATTAAGTGTGAAGTGGACACTTGACAAATGAAAGTAATATACATTGTTAATTGTATTATTAATAATAAAAGGGAATCTTCATCATATTAACTAGCATTGTCAGAACATTTCGAATAAAGGAGCTTATAACAAGTTGTTTTTATATACTGTATAATCATATAGAGGAATGCAGAGGAACAGGAGACTCCCAAGCCAATCCCATAATTTCAGCAACACCAACACAGTTGAATTAACAGAAATCTGGTTTGCCTTTTGTTAATCATTTAATTTACAACAAAACAAAAACAAAGCAGAATTCAAATACTGGTGAACATATTAGTCATGGATGAGATATAATATTTTCAGTATGCATGGGAACATGTGATATTTGTTCAGCAAAGAGAGCAAAATCGATGCATTAGTGACAAAGTAATGAAAAATTTTTAAGCACACATCCACCAGAGTACAGTGGTGCTTTGGTTCTCGAACTCAAGCCATTCTGGAAGTCCGTTCAACTTCCAAAACGTTCAAAAACCAAGGCATGGCTTCTGATTGGCTGATTGACCCCGAAAACAATGGCAACAGCCGAAACGGATGTTTGGCTTTCGAAAAACGTTTGCAACCGGAACACTTACTTCCAGGTTTGTGGCGTTCGGGAGCTGATTTGTTCGTCAACCAAGCCGTTCGGGAACCAAGGTACCACTGTACACTCTGTGACGGATGACGAAGATGTAAAATTAGCCAGCACTGTTTAAGGCCTCAGGTTTTATGCTCTCCCATTGTGTTTTATTGCTGATTGATTTTAATGATTCTATTTTCCTGTTGTTTTCTGTTTCATGGTATTGTTTCATAATGTGTTGGAAACAGCCTAACTATTTGTTATTACAGGGGCCTATTTTTTTTTTTTTAAGTTAAAAAATGTACCCACCAAGGTTTAACAATTGCTGATGAACTGCAGTGCTTAGGGGTTGTCAAGCGACGTGGTCAACACTGGAGACCTTGAAGGAACCAAAATGTCCACATCGAATGGCAAGTCAGTCGATGGCAGTGATGTGTGTGGAAGGAGCACTCTTCTGAAAACATGGTAGCCCTGTGCTAAAAGGCTGGGGGTTGAAGCAGAGTAGCCTAAATCAGAACAGCACTCTCGTACTTTTAGCAGTTGTGCAGTTGATGGAAGAATATTAGTAACTGCAGCTGCCATGCAGGACTCAGAACAGCTGCCCTTACTGAAATCTCCCCCTTCAGAAGACAATGAAGGGACATGTTCTTCATATGTTTAATCAATCATTGCCCGGAAAGGTCTGTCTTTCTCAAGGAAGGGTGTATTTATTGTTGCAATTGTGAGAGTCTTTGCATGGAATATTTTGAGGGGGAGGAACATGGAACACACAACCAGGAGTTTTACGAATTACGGTAAAACAAGTGTTCCTTTTCTACCCTTTTGGAACCCTTTGTTCAGTTCCAGTTCTATAATATGCTTCTTTTTGTTTTGTTTCCTATTATTCCCCCCCCCCCTCTTGGGAAATAACAAAACCTACAGTTCCATGTAATGAAATAGTTCAGTCTTCCTGTCAACAGAATTGATTCTACTCATCTTCATATTCTGAAGATGCTGCAGTCTCCTCCTGTCACCAGTGTAATTCCAGGGAGTCAAATGGGATATGATTTAAAGAGGGCAACCCCAGGGTTTGAAGTACCTTAGGGCAATAGGCACACTTACTGCAGGAATCTCCAGAGCCGCTAGAAACACAGCTTGGAAAATAAAGTTCTTAATATTTCTGAAGCTGAAGTGTCATGCGCCACATTAGAAATTTATCAGGTAAACAGCTGAATGAAGAGGAAACATCAACAGCATGTCAGAGCAACGGCGAGCACATTGCTAGGAGCTTATCCACATAATGTGTCTCAAATGCAGTATGGCTCAATAATGGTTGCCGTTTTCAGAGCCGGGAAGGATTTTTTCCTCCAAAAAAGATTGGCTCCTGTTTGGAGGTTTTGCCTTTCCCGTAGAAATAGTCTCTCCTCCCCCCCAATATGATATTTATTAAATTTCATACAGAAACATAACTCTAACATAACAAAAAAAGAGAAAAAACAATAATAAAAGAAAGAAAAAAGAAAATAGAGAGAATAAAATATTACAAACCTCACATATACCACCACATACAAAAATACAATAAGACATAATTAATTGGTTAAACTCCAACTTCATAAACATATTACTTGACTTCCTCCAATCTCTTCCAACTGAATTTCCTTGTAATTGAATGTAGCAGTTTCCAATATCATTATTCTATACAACAATATTCCGATTATAATCAAATTTCCTAGCTTTTCTTATCCTACTGTTTCTTATTGATTTATTTAATCCTAATTTAATCCTAGGCCTAATTAGTTCTTTCAAGTAATTACAAATCTTTAATATTACAATATTTATTCAAATAGTCTTTAAATTTCTTCCAGTCTTCTTGATATCCCTCTTCTTTCTGGTCACGGATTCTCCCAGCGAGATCAGCCAGCTCCATAAAGTCCATCACCTTCATCTGCCATTCTTCTACCGTTGGTAAGTGGACACACTTTATTTTGAGAAAAGACAGTTTGGGAAGAGAGTTTGGCAAAATATTGATCCCCTATCTCTTCCTCTTGTTTTTGGCAATACTAGTTGAGATAATGCTATTTGAATTTATATTTTCATTGTTTCCGTTTAAGATGGTCACTTCACAGAATGAATAAATAAATGTTAGAATAGTTTGGGGATACTGATTTTTTGTAGCATTATTTGGCTTGAGGCACATGCAAAACAACTGGTGAGATATGTTTTATATAGTAGTTACCAGTATATGGATCCTATGGTAAACCTTTGCACATAAAAACTTCATAGAAATATTTGCCAGAGGGTTTAAAAATGTAAAATGCATTACAAATATAATTTTGTGCCTGTGATACATAGAACTAAATTTTATCTGTTTTTGCAGAACAGCATTTTGTAGTCCTACGACAGGGCAATTACCAATCCACGAGAATAAACTTCAAAACAGAGTTGAGAAATAATTTGGCATCTCTCGCTTCAGGGTTGATGGAAATGGAAAACAGTTTTCTTATCTTTTAAACCACAATGCATCAGACAGAGAATAAAAGTGTTGCTCTGAATGGTTAAGAAGCTTTGGCTACTGAATTCAAAGTCGAAGAACTGGACTCAGGAAATTTCAAGTGTTCTTAAAATCTACTCTCAGTACCCTTTACCTACAGTAAGCAAGCATAATGAAATTTGGATTATTTAAGCAACAAAGGATGTGTACACACCAGAGTATTAATGCATACGTAGGTCACAGAGATCTGATTTTTCTGTGTGCACTTTTCTGCCTGTTGGTTCACACACAAACACTTTCTATCACTCTCTAGCTCATTGTTCCCAGTTCATACTAGCTTGGTGTTTGGTAATAGGTACAGTGGTACCTCAGGTTACATACGCTTCAGGTTACAGACTCCGCTAACCCAGAAATAGTGCTTCAGGTTAAGAACTCTGCTTCAGGATAAGAACAGAAATCGTGCTTCGGCGGCACAGCAGCAGGAGGCCCCATTAGCTAAAGTGGTGCTTCAGGTTAAGAACAGTTTCAGGTTAAGAACGGACCTCCAGAACGAATTAAGTACTTAACCCGAGGTACCACTGTATTCACATTGTATGTTGCTGTCCTCTCTAGTATTTTCACACCCTCCCTGAGTTCTGGAAACCTGAAGACCATCATGGGCACACAGGCATTTATTTATTTACTTGCATGTGTGGCCCATTTGTTTTATTTTAGTTTTCAGATACAGGTTTTCTGATATACCAGACTTGTATGAAACAGTCAGATATAAAAATAAAATACATGTGTGTTGCACCTGGCCCCATCAGCGGCCTACTGAGGATCCTCTCACTAATGGAAGCAGGGGATGTGGCGATAGATGGCACTCAGCGAAGCATCACCCCACACAAACACACAGAGAAACCTACCCACCCAATGCAGTTCAGTATATCCATGGTTGGGTAACATGTGGTTTTGTGTTGGACTTCCCTCCACTTAATGTATCATCCTAGGATTGGGAAAATCCAAATTAAATGGAAGGAATGTGCAGGTTGCCACAATGACCGCTCTCCACATTAAATGGGGGGCGCCCTTTGCGTGGTCGTGCGCAGCCCCCTGGACCCTATGCAGCACCATTAGCACAGGTTTGGCTTCGCCTTCCCCTGGTGGGATACCTGGAGGTCTCCACCTACCTCAGCCAGTTGCCCAATCCCGCCTGGGGAGGTGTTGCCAAGGTGATCAGGCCAGGTAGGGGGAGGGACCACCTGCCGACACAATAGGGGGAGGATCTTACCTGGGAATAGTCAGTGGGCTCCAGAGCTTCTCCCACCTACCCACCCTCAGTTAAGATTTCTTTTGCAGGTTAATCTTTTCTCCACAGGTACGCGGGCGCTGCTACGTCAAGGTCACTGTTGAAGGGCCGGAAAGGAATTCTCCTGCATTGGTAGGTTTGCCTTTCCCATAGTAAAACGTCACAACTTTGGCAGTATCAGGCCTTGGGAGGAATCCTTTAGTCTATCTTCCCTAAATGGGGCTGGGCGTGTAGCGGTGACCCATGCCTCCTTCCATAGCTGTCAACCTTCCCTTTTTTGCGGGAAATTCCCTTATTCCAGCGCCGTTTCCCGTGGCTTCCCGCTGCTATCCCAGATTGTTAGATATCCCATAGACTGTCCCCAGAACAGGTGAGGCTGCTGATCCCTTATTTTCGAGGCTGCTGATCCCTTATTTTCAAATCTGAAAGTTGACAGCGGTGGCAATACCAGGGTTCCCCGTTAAAGGGGTTGTTTTGAGGGGAGGCTTTGGCTATACACCTAGAGGTTGTCATTCTCTCCCCTGCGACAGTGGCGTAATGGGGGCGGGCTCTCTCTTCTTGAACATATGTTCTCCAGAGCCAGCCCACCCACCCCACACATACTCTGGATAACCCTGATGTCCTCCTGACCCCGGTGGGGGACTGGGAGGGATAAACGCCCAATGCCTGAGCCAAGGTCTACCCACATCTGAAACATAATAAAGTTGTGGCCAATTTTAATCCCATAGCACGTTGTCTTGAGTCGTTATTCCACACGGGGGCCGCCCAGGGTTTGGGGGACTCCGCCTGTCCATGCAATGCCATGTGGATGACACACCAAAAAAGCATCACACATGGGATGCATCAAATCATAGAATTGTGGAGTTGGATGGGACAACAGGGGTCATCCAGTCCAACCCCCTAGAATGCAGGAATCTTTTGCCCAACGTGGGGCTCAAGCCCACAACCCTGAGATTAAGAGTCTTGTGCTCTACCGACTGAGCTATAGAAGGACCCACATTAAACTGTCATGTGCACACAGCTACTATCTATTAGCTCACTCTTTGTCAAAGCTAGATTTTTATATTAGGGATGGTCAACTTTAGGATGGGGGGGGGGGGGAGAACATTCTTCAGTATATTCGGGGGGGGGGGGGAGGCTTGACAGGTGGCTAGAAAGCCACTAACATAAGATCCAAAAAATCAGAGCAGCACAGACACAGGTAGCAAGCTGTGGTAGGATCTTGATGGGCATACAGATAAGCAATTTCAGTTATGATGATGCTAAAAGTGTATATGCAGCATTAAAAAAAATACAAAGAAGAGCATAGGATACATTTTATCTCTTAAACAATTTTAAAGAAGAAGAAGAAGAGTTTGGATTTGATATCCCACCTTTCACCCCCTTTAAGGAGTCTCAAAGCGGCTAACGTTCTCCTTTCCCTTCCTCCCCCACAACAAACACTCTGTGAGGTGAGTGGGGCTGAGAGACTTCAAAGAAGTGTGACTGGCCCAAGGTCACCCAGCAGCTGCATGTGGAGGAGCGGAGACGCGAACCCGGTTCCCCAGATTACGAGACTACCGCTCTTAACCACTACACCACACTGGCTGTATATGCACCTTATGTTTTCTAAATACAAAGACCTATATAGTTTTTTCCCCTAGGCAGCTGAACAGGGTAATTCATAACCCGTTTTGAATCTGGTACTTCCCAGATTTCTATATTCACTTTCCTGGGAGTAAGGCTGTCATCTTAATCTTATTTACCTGAGAGTCAACCTCACTGAATTTAATAGCACTTTTGAGTACACATGGTTAGAATTGTGTGTTATAAATCACTGGGATTTACTTATGAGTAGATAATAATAATAATAATAATAATAATAAATTTTATTTATATCCCGCCCTCCCCAGCCGAAGCCGGGCTCAGGGCGGCTAACAACACTAAAACAGTGCAACATTATAAAAACATTATAAAAATTAATTAAAATACAAATTGATGGCAACCATAAACTAAAGTTTTGTAAAGATTGCCAAAGGAGGGAGTCAGGCTGCGCCCTGACCAAAGGCCTGGTGGAACAGCTCTGTCTTACAGGCCCTGCGAAAAGATGTCAAGTCCTGTAGGGCCCTTGTCTCTTGCGACAGAGCGTTCCACCAGGTTGGAGCCGCAGCCGAAAAAGCTCTGGCTCTAGTTGAGGCTAGCCTAACCTCTCTGTGGCCTGGGACCTTCAAGATGTTTTTATTTGAAGACCGTAAGTTCCTCTGTGGGGCATACCAGGAGATGCGGTCCCGTAGGTACGAGGGTCCTAAGCCGTATAGGGCTTTGAAGGTTAAAACCAGCACCTTAAACCTGATCCTGTACTCCACCAGGAGCCAGTGCAGCTGGTATAGCACCGGATGAATGTGATCTCGCAGCGAAGACCCCGTAAGGAGTCTCGCTGCGGCATTCTGCACCCGCTGGAGTTTCTGGGTCAGTCTCAAGGGCAGCCCCACGTAGAGCGAGTTACAATAATCCAGTCTGGAGGTGATCGTCGCGTGGATCACAGTGGCTAGGTCAGGGCGAGAGAGGTAAGGAGCCAACTGCTTAGCTTGGCGGAGATGAAAAAATGCCGCCTTTGTTATAGCTGTAATCTGCGCCTCCATGGAGAGGGAGGTATCGAAGATTACACCCAAACTCTTAACGGACGGTGCTGGCACTAATTGCACCCCCGCAAGAGATGGGAGTTGCCCCCTCAATCTCATATCGTCCCGTCCCAGCCAGAGGACCTCTGTCTTCGAGGGATTTAACTTCAACCGGCTCCCACGTAACCATCCAGCCACAGCTTCCAAGCATCTGATCAGTGTGTCTGGGGCCGAGTTAGGATGGCCATCCATCAACAGATAGAGTTGGGTGTCATCAGCATACTGATGGCAGCCCAGCCCAAAACTCCGGACAAGCTGGGCAAGGGGGCGCATATAAATGTTAAAAAGCATTGGGGAGAGTATCGCACCCTGGGGCACTCCACACACCAAGGAGTGGCGGGATGACAATTCCCCCCCAAGCGCCACCCTCTGTCCCCGACCAGAGAGAAACGAGCGCAGCCATTGAAGGACTGTGCCCTGGATCCCCACATCGGCAAGGCGGTGGTCCAGGAGTTCGTGATCGACCATGTCGAAGGCTGCTGACAGGTCTAGAAGAATCAGCAGCCCCGACCCGCCTCGATCCAGCTGCCTGCGGAGATCATCTGTTAAGGCGACCAGAGCCGTCTCAGTCCCATGACCAGCGCGGAAGCCGGACTGGAATGGATCCAGAGCCGATGTTTCATCCAGAAACCTACCAAGCTGTTCCGCAACCGCTCTCTCAATCACCTTACCCAGGAATGGAAGATTCGAAACCGGGCGGTAATTGGATAGATCTAAGGGATCTAATGATGTTTTCTTTAAAAGCGGGCGCACCACTGCCTCCTTCAGTTCCCCTGGGAATGTCCCGGTGCCAAGGGACAAATTGATGATATCCCCCAGGGGGGCCTCATCTGGACACGCTCTAATCAGCCAGGACGGGCACGGGTCGAGAGGACAAGTGGTGGGCTGTCCACATCGGCTGGGGATATCCGGTCAAAGTGGTCCAATACTGGACCCGAGGACAGTCGAGGGGCCTCCAGTTCCTTTATTGTATCCAAATTGTATATAGGATTATATGGGTAATCTCTTCCACCCTCAAATTCTATTCTAAAAGCAAGTAGTCAGGGGTTACTTAGGTGTCATGGCTGTTATTTGGCAGGAAACTAATATTGATTTTTATTTTTTCATTCTGCGATGCATTTTGAAAATGTGTTGTATATATTTTTAAATCCGCAGTGTTGCCAATATCTTTCTTTTGCTTTGCTAGTTTATTGTAAAATATCAGAACTGCAGAACGTTGCAGCTGAAGTAGGGGTGGGGTGGGGGCTGCATTTCTGGCTTTGTGCATATCTACTTTTCTTTACATGAATGGTATTATATATGGGTTTTTACTCCCAGAAGCTTGAGGTATCCTACCTTCCCCCCTTTTTATCTTCCTAACAACTCTGTGAGGCAGGCCAGGCCAAGAACCTATTGTAGCAGTTATCACCAATATAGTCATTTTGGACTCACAGCTGTCCATGGAGGCGCAGGTCAATTCTGTGTCCAGGGCAGCTGTTTACCAGCTCTATCTGGTATGCAGGCTGAGACCCTATCTGCCCACGGACTGCCTCGCCAGAGTGGTGCATGATCTGGTTATCTCTCGCTTGGACTACTGCAATGTGCTCTTTGTGGGGCTACCTAAGAAGGTGACCAGAAACTACAACTAATCTAGACTGGTGACTGGGAGCGGCTGCCAAGACCACATAACACTGGTCTTGAAAGACCTACATTGGCTCCCAGTACATTTCTGAGCACAATTCAAAGTGTTGGTGCTGACCTTTAAAGCCCTAAATGGCCTCGGCCCAGTATACTTGAAGGAGAGTCTCCACCCCCATCGTTCTACCCAGACACTGAGGTCCAGTGCCAAGGGCCTTCTGGCGGTTCCCTCACTGCGAGAAGCCAAGTTACAGGGAACCAGGCAGAAGGCCTTCTCGGTAGTGGCACCCGCCCTGTGGAACGCCCTCCCACCAGATGACAAAGAGAACAACAACTACCAGACTTTTAGAAGACACCTGAAGGCAGCCCTCTTTAGGGAAGCTTTTAATGTTTGATGCATTACTGTATTTTAATATTTTGTTGGCAGCTAGCCAGAGTGGCTGGGGATGCCCAGCCAGATGGGCGGGGTATAAATAATTTTTTTAAAAATTTTATTATATATTGGCAGGAGGGAAGGGGAGGTTATCAGGTTCCCAATTCACATACAATATACTTGGACCAGGAAATCCTGTAGACATTCCTGGTTCCTGCCATCCCAGGAAACTTTAGGGTTCCTGTAGTTATGTACATACATACCAAGTTTTACTGCTATGCCGCCTCTCCACAGCCAAAACCATGCCCAAGGCGGCTAACAACATGAAAAATATTTTTACATAATTACAAAGTGTGTTCTCCTTCATGGAGAGCACGTGTTGCGGTGGGGTCTGCTGAGCCACCCCTCTGTTACCAGGCAGGGTCTCTAAAGATGGCCTGGGGCAGTGATTGGTTCACTGGGTTGCTGGGGTAAAAGTTATGTTGCAATTTTGGTGGGGGGGTAAAATGTTTAAATACTCTGCACACAGCCTGGAGCTTTCTCTTTGCTGTGTGCAACGGATCACCCGCCCACCCGCCCTTGAGTAAGGGGTTGTTGCATTGACCTTGCTATGCCTGTCATGGGGTCGTCTGCTGTTGGGGCAGGGGCCTGGTAGGAATTTTGTCCATCTGGCAGATTGGCTGGGCCATTTGGTTTTTGCCTACTGCGTAGCAAATCGTCACAACTTGTAAGGTTGCGGTTAGGCATTGGTTATAAATTGGTGGAGGAGGGGTTAGGATAGGCTGGGCCTGCCCCTCCATGGTTGCTGCGGAAAGGGAATTCCGTTAAAGGAATCCTGGGGCTTGCCATCTTTTCGTCCAATCCCTGGAATGGGACTAGGGCCGGCAAGCCTTCGGGGAGCATGCGGGTGAGAATTGAGGGTCTGTGACTCAGCTCCATTTCTCCCCAACTTGCTTTCCCCCGCACTGTCTTTCGGTGGTGCCCGGAAGTCAGTTCTGTCCCCAGGCGGGGGGACAGATAGTCTTAACCAATGCCTAAACAACCACTCACAGTTTTGTATTTAAATAAAGTTGTGGCCAAAATTATGCCAAAAACCTTAAACAAAAATTAAGTGTGCGTTGTGAGTTATTTGGGGGGTGGCTTGGGGACCTCGACACGCAAACACACCAAAAGTGGTCATGAACAATAAACAAAGCATCCAAACACAACCAAACTGAACCATTTCCACATAAATAATAATAAGATTGATAACAAAGATACAAAATTTCAACATCATCATCAACAACAACAAAGTTCGAAGAACATGTAGTTTCACATGGCCTGAATACTCTCATTGGTGCCATCAGGACAGAACTTTGGGACAGATGTCAAGGTCCCCACTCAGGAAAGCAATCAGGAGGAAACCCCCCTCCACAAAAAACAACAACCCACTGGCTTACCATATTTTGAAGTAAACAAAGTAATGCACACGACCATCTAAAGAAGGCCCCCAGAAGACCATTCATCTAAAATGCATCTAACTGCTGCACTGACTGCAGCACATACAAAACTAAAAAAGAGCTTTCACAACAGAGAGAGTAGAATATGTGTAGAAAACTTTTCAAACTGAATTTCTTTTCCTTACAACTGAACTGTGGAAAGATACACACACACACACACACACACACACACACACACACACACACACAATGACTGTACCTTTATTTGGTAGAAATATTGTGACAAGCTAAAAATGGTTTCTGGGCCGGATCTGGTCCATGGGCTGCCACGTTATCATTTGAAAATTCACACTTTCAGCATTTAGTTCAGTGTTCGAAACTCCCATTGTTCCAGGCACATATTGCGACAGGGAGTTTCATTAGCGTAAGCAGTTTCCGAGCTCTGGGCGCAGTACTGCACCTGAGATTTCGGATTAAAACTGCAGAGTGGAAAGAAAAGAGGACCTTTTTCTGCCTCCCCACTTCCAGCTATTCTCTGAAGACTGGAGAAGAGACCCTCTTAAGGATATGAACGACCATGAATTTTAGCTGCAGTCCATTCATTCTCAGCTTTGTATTATTATTATAAAAAAGTGTGCCTAGACATTCTGTTGTTGCGCCCATAACCTTGGTTTAAGGTGGCATTTAGCTCCTAGCTCTCATATCTCAGTTTCTAACACTGATTTAGTTATGAATGTGCTATAACCATGCCAGTCCATAATGCATCCATGAGCAAGGGATGAAGGCAATACAGTGGTACCTCAGGTTAAGTACTTGATTCGTTCCGGAGGTCCGTTCTTAACCTGAAATTGTTCTTAACCTGAAGCACCACTTTAGCTAATGGGGCCTCCTGCTGCTGCCACACCACCGGCGGGCGCATGATTTCTGTTCTCATCCTGAAGCAAAGTTCTTAACCCGAGGTAATATTTCTGGGTTAGCGGAGTCTGTAACCTGAAGTGTATGTAACCCGAGGTACCACTGTATCCCTCTACTGCTATTGCCTTCTTCCAACAGTTCCATTTAGCTGTCATGATTAACAGCAGCTGCAAGGTCTCTTCACTATATCCTGGAGCAGTGCATTGCATAAATTAATTACATGTTGAGTAAAGACTTCCTTTTACATTTTCTGAATCGACTATGATCAGTTTCACTGGCTGACCACATCCTTCAAAGTGGGACAAAGTTTCCGTTCTCTCCACTATCTACTGACAATGCACAAATTCTTAGGAACCTCTGTCATAACCCATCATTACTGCATTTTTCCCTAAATTAAAAAAATAATCCAAAAAATGTAACCTTTACTCATAGGGATAGGATAGTGCTCCAGCCGACCCCCCCCCCCGTTTTTAGTTATTAGACATACTGAAATACTTCTGTCCCTTTCCTAATAATTATTTGCAAGGCATTTGCTTTTTTACTGCCACATATTCAACAGACATTTCTACTATGACCTCAAAATGTCTTCCCCAGTTAGTTACTTCCACTTCGGACTCTCTTAACCATATATATGTCATTAGGATTTCTTTGTTCCAATGTGCACTGTACCACACTGAAGCGCATCAACTCTTACTTGCCATTTTCGTTGCCTGCTTACCCAGTTTGATCTTTTGGGGATTCTTCAGATGGTTTCGTCATCCTGAACAATTGGGTACATCACTGCTTACTCCTGACTGCACACCATTTATGAACATGTAAAACAAGTTGTAATAACATGCTGCAGTGCTGTTCTAAACCACTGTCTCTCCTCCTGCCCTGTGGCAACACCTCAAATGTGGACAGTGGATTACATTGGCAGGGCAACTTTAAAAATGGTTAATAGCAACAACTCATTTGCCCCACTCCAAAATTTATATATATATATATATATATATATATATATATATATATATATATATATCCTGAATAAGAAAGCTGCTGTGTTTTATTTGGGGCAAGGGGTCTGGATTTTTCCGTTGAGTTCTTTGGAAAGTTCTCACGTCCTTCACAGAAGAAGCCAAGAATGGTATGGAAAAAGCAAGGAGGATTTCAAACAGAAGAATGGTAGAAAGAAGTGAGGGATATAGTAATTAATGATAAATTAATGTGTGCTAAGAAGGGGAATTTGGAACAGAAGTGACTTTGAGGAAATATGGAAGATATTTGTGGAATTTGTATTGTTAAAGTAGAAAGGGACGCGGGTGGCGCTGTGGGTTAAAGCCTCAGCACCTAGGACTTGCCGATCGAAAGGTTGGCGGTTCGAATCCCCGCGGCGGGGTGCGCTCCCGTCGCTCGGTCCCAGCGCCTGCCAACCTAGCAGTTCGAAAGCACCATCAGGTGCAAGTAGATAAATAGGGACCGCTTACTGGCGGGAAGGTAAACGGCGTTCCGTGTGCTGCGCTGGCTCGCCAGATGCAGCTTGTCACGCTGGCCACGTGACCCGGAAGTGTCTCCGGACAGCGCTGGCTCCCGGCCTATAGAGTGAGATGAGCGCACAACCCTAGAGTCTGTCAAGACTGGCCCGTACGGGCAGGGGTACCTTTACCTTAAGAAGGGGAATTTGGAACAGAAGTGACTTTGAGGAAATATGGAAGATATTTGTGGAATTTGTATTGTTAAAGTAGAAAGGGGTCAAAATATCTCAAGAAGTGTTAAATTTTTGGAACGTTGGATAATTATGATAAATGATGGTCTTGGGGCAGGGGGCACATTTTTATTTGAATTATTATTATTATTATGTAAGTAAGTAAATACATATGTACGTATGTACACACACACACACTATACATACATACATACATACATACATACATACATACTATACAAAGAAACCAAGAATGGTGTACATCTGAATTTAATTAATGTAGGACAAAGAACTCAATGACTCTTAGTAATGGAGTTTCAGGGGTTCCAGCCAAATATTGTCCCCACACCCATAATGTACAGGGGAATATCCCAGTAGTGATCAATATGCATAAGTGATCATGTAAGTCCGTGTCTAATTGGTCCCTGGAACTTCTGCCACTTCTAATGCAAATAAACACTCTTTCCAAGCATTAATTAATTCTGGACAGTAATCAGAGCAAGCACCTTCCCCCAGTAATTGGATTGCCTAATTTAAATTTAAATAAAATTTATTTAATGAACAAAACCGACAAACATGAATTATAAACATACATGGTGACATCTTGGGCAATTCAATTATCTAAGTTATGCTACAAATTAATCCGCTAAAAAAACTATGACAAGAGACAATGAGAAAATATATCTGTTAATCAGTCTTGTTAAAATTCATACCTTATAACTTAACATTATCCAGTGGGGTTGGATAATTGTTAACAGGGGTTGGATTCAACATTGCACAATTAGGAAAGTTTCATATACACATGCATTTCTGCTTGTCAGATGGAACAATCTGCTCTTTCTCCCCCCGCACACTGTTTGGGATGTTCTCCCTACCCCCCCCCCCAAGCTAATTTTGTGGGGTGCGAGGTGGACAGGGGGGTCAGATGTGTTGTGCAAGTGGAAGTCCATATTTATTAAGTGTAAACTATATATGCACACACAGGTATAAATAAGTAACCCCTGTTATCAAATTCTGTCTTAATTTATCTTTAGTGGATTGGCTAAATTTACATTTCCTGTGAAAGCACTAACACCTTTGCCAATTGTTTAAAAAATGCAGATTGTCTTAAGAGACCCTGTGTGACTTTGGCACTCCCTGGCAGACAAATTATAATTTCACAACCTGAATTTGCTGGTATGTGACATGATCCCACCCAAAATCAGTGACAGGGTGGAACCACCCTTAAAGTCTCTTCCACCCAGCTCTGTCCTTAATGAGATGACCTTCTGCATCAGACCCCATACCCATTAGAAAGCTCCTTTCCTATAACTGGATATTTCTTAGTCCTCACTTTGTTCAATCTTCTACCTAAGAGATAGCTTCATCAGTTCAATCATCTCCAATCAGGCTATTCCACAGTGGTTGGTCCTCTTTGCCCAGGTGCTCCAACAATGTGGATCATTGCAAAAGCAAGTCATATTCTACTTCATCTTGATCCCTTGCTCTCCTCTTCCCTGTTTCCCTACTTCAACTTTGGTTCGTTGTTTTTCTTTTTCAAGAGTACTCAGGACCCCTGTGGGTAACCAGTGTTACCCAAAAGGATTCCCCTCCCTCCATGTTTAGCCATATTAGAAGGGTTCCTAGAAACCCAATGGAATCACATGTATCAAGGACTTCCTAGAAAATATTTGCCTACTTTTGGCCGCCCATTGCTGCCTGAACCCTGATGGTCTGGTTCGCCATTCTCTTCACAGGAGGAAGAGTTAGATTAAGTTAGCTTTGCTTGACTGTAATTAACCTTCCTTGGAATGCATCCTGAAGTCACTATGAAAAACCTGGAAACCCTAGTGTACGGTAATTTCTTCCTTCTGTTCCTCTTTCCTCAGGACAGCTAACATTGCATTGCAACCTTCTTACTTGTCAGTCTACCTTTCTTACTTGCACGGGAACATTTCCCATTCATGGTTTGTTTCCTACAGTTCTGCCGGGCTTCTAAAACATATGCCTCAGGACTCCATATAAGACAATATCCACTTCTCTCTGTCTTATTCTTCCATTCTTGGGCAAGGTGATTGAGCGAGTGGTTGCTGAACAACTCCAGGCACGCCTGGAAGAAGCGGACCATTTGGATCCCTTCCAGTCGGGATTCAGGCCTCATCATGGGACTGAAACTGCCTTGGTCGCACTGGTTGATGATCTCCGGCGGGCTAGGGACAAAGGTGAGAGCTGTTTCCTAGTTCTGCTGGATCTCTCAGCGGCGTTTGATACCATCGACCATAACATCCTTCTGGACCGTCTTGAGGGGCTGGGAGCTGGGGGCACTGTCATACAGTGGTTCCGCTCCTTCCTCCTGGGCCGTGTTCAGAAAGTGGTGGTGGGGGATGAGTGTTCAGACCCCTGGGCCCTCACTTGTGGGGTGCCTCAGGGCTCTGTCCTCTCCCCCATGCTTTTCAACATTTACATGCAGCCACTGGGAGAGATCATCAGGAGGTTTGGGCTGGGTGTTCATCAGTATGCGGATGACACCCAGCTCTACCTCTCTTTTAAATCAGAACCAGTGAAGGCGGTGAAGGTCCTGTGTGAGTGCCTGGAGGCGGTTGGAGGATGGATGGCGGCTAACAGATTGAGGTTGAATCCCGACAAGACAGAAGTACTGTTTTTGGGGGACAGGAGGCGGGCAGGTGTGGAGGATTCCCTGGTCCTGAATGGGGTAACTGTGCCCCTGAAGGACCAGGTGCGCAGCCTGGGAGTCATTTTGGACTCACAGCTGTCCATGGAGGCACAGGTCAAATCTGTATCCAGGGCAGCTGTTTACCAGCTCCATCTGGTACGTAGGCTGAGACCCTATCTGCCTGCGGACTGTCTCGCCAGAGTGGTACATGCTCTGGTTATCTCCCGCTTGGACTACTGCAATGCGCTCTACGTGGGGCTACCTTTGAAGGTGACCCGGAAACTACAACTAATCCAGAATGCGGCAGCTAGACTGGTGACTGGGTGCGGCCGCCGAGACCATATAACACCGGTCTTGAAAGACCTACATTGGCTCCCAGTAAGTTTCCGAGCACAATTCAAAGTGTTGGTGCTGACCTTTAAAGCCCTAAACGGCCTTGGTCCAGTATATCTGAAGGAGCGTCTCCACCCCCATCGTTCTGCCCGGACACTGAGGTCCAGCTCCGAGGGCCTTCTGGCGGTTCCCTCACTACGAGAGGTCAAGTTACAGGGAACCAGGCAGAGGGCCTTTTCGGTAGTGGCACCCGCCCTGTGGAACGCCCTCCCATCAGATGTCAAAGCGATAAACAACTACCTGACATTCAGAAGACATCTGAAGGCAGCCCTGTTCAGGGAAGTTTTTAATATGTGACATTTTAGTGTATTTTTTTATCTTTGTTGGAAGCCGCCCAGAGTGGCTGGGGAAACCCAGCCAGATGGGCGGGGTACAAATAATAAATTATTATTATTATTATTATTATTATTATTGACTTATGATCCAGGCAAAGTGCATCCATCTTATTCACTGTCAGTCATCTGTGTAAATAAATGTTCTAACCATAATATTTATTTATTTAATAATATTTATATGCCACTTGCTGTTAACAAAGCATTCTTAAAGTGGTTTACAAAGCTGAAAATCAAAATACTTTAGAAATTCAATATTAAAAAAAACCCCACAATGCCACAGATGTAACAATGGCACCCTCACTATGTTGTTTCCGTGGCATGCTGAAGATGCACCTCTTTATCCTGGAGTGGATCTACACACAGGAAAAAACCACTATAAATAAGTCATAAATCAGATCATTATAACAAAAGGAAAAAAAAAAGTTATGTAAAATCACATAGAAAGGCTTTGTGCTCTACAGCGCCATCTGGCGTTGCATGTTTATAAAAACCAACCTAATGTAGCTGAGTCCACAGTCTTTAACATATTTTTAGGACTCCCCCTATTCTTTTAATTGCATTTGTTTTTAACTAATTTTAACATTGCATTTTAAATTTCTGTAGCTTGCCCTGGGACCTTGTGGTGAAGGGCAGGTGAGAAACTGAATGAACACAGGGCAACTGGGTCATTGCTAGTGGTCAGGGAAAGCCTGTGGTATTTTTGCCAATTCCCTTAAGAAAACAATGTAATATTAGCATGTACTGGATTTTGTTAGTTTCCACAAAATGAACAAAACAATGTTAGTATTTACCAATCAAGTGCATTGTAATGGTGTCTGTGGTGTACAATCATGTCTAGTAAAGATTCCCCTTGCAAGTTCATGTGTTCTTGTGTATAGACTAGCAAGCAGACCTGGTAATAAACTCAGTCCTGTTTTGCGAACAATACATAGAAGGTTTTGTTTCTGCTCGCCCCTAAAGAACAGAGGTAACTGTACTTGAAGAAAGAGGCACATTTGGATCTAGGGACCACCAAATGGCAGCAAGGTTCACATAGAATATTGAGTTGAATAAGAAAAGAAAGGGAGCTTGTGGTGACTTCAACAGATAGTTGACACCAGAGAAAAGAAAACGGATTAAAGTTGCTTTTCAAAAAGAAAAAAAGCATGTCTGTTAAGAAATGTGCTGTGCTGGTACGGTTGTGAACCCAAGTTTCTTATACAGACCTTGAGGCCAATCCTTCTGCAGAGAGAGAGAGAGAGAACCAATATAAAAGAACAACACTCTGCTGCTCCCTGGTCAATGACTGCTACTCTGAAGATCCCAGGAGCTCTTGTTTATTTAGGACTTTCATTGTCATAACCCCAAATGCAAATGACCGAGCACTCCATTGTTTAAATTAAATTAAAGCTGCTTCAAAAGTTGAGCTGCAGTGCTGAAAAGTAAGACACACAAGAACAATTCTTTCACTAAAAGATACACACACACACACACACACACACACACACACACACACGTTAAAAGTACAGTAAAAAGATTGACACAGATTTGCTGTGAGCAGAGTTCAGACCCGAAACACTGCAGTGTCTCCATCTGAATATTAAGCCTAGAGGCTTTGCGCTGATTTGAATCTCTTGGCTTGTTGCCCTCACCCTAGAAATAATGTGACAGTTCCTATATGACAGTTATTCTCCCAGACTAGCTATTGGCAATACTATAAGCACTGAAGGCTCCATTGTATTTCAGCGCTTGTACACCTTTGCCAAACCTAGGAAAAATATAAGTGAGAAACAATGAAATAAATTTTCGTTACCACTAGCTTTCTTTTTTAACATGAAAAAGATTTCCTTTCAATATGTGAGTAAAATGAAGTGATTGCCTTTTCTAAATAATTGAGGGTGTGGACAGCAAATATAAGGGTAGCTGCAGTGATGGATAATTGCATATTAGCCCATAACTGAAAATGAAGCATATGGGCTCCACTCTCAATGGCATAGCCTTTCCCAATCAAAAACAAGGTGGTAATGGGAAAGCGTGTTCTCATTAAAGGAGAGCACGTGTTGCGGATGGGGCCGAACAAAACTCCTTTGGGTTACTAGGCAGTTTGAATCTAAGGGGCTTGGAGCGGATTGGTTTGAGGGTTACTGGGGTAAATTTGATGTTGCCAATTTAGGGGTGGGATCTAGGGGGTTATTTAAGCAGGGTCCACAGCTTTCTCTTTCTCTTTCGCTGTGGACATCGGATCTGTACCGGAGTGAATCCAGCGAAAGTGTGGTTGTATATTTTCTTCTTGGTTTCTCTATCACCCCCTTTTCTCTCCCCCCGTATTTAGAATATTTCCTGGTTAATTTGCTTTTATTTAGTTATCTGTTCTTTAATTCCCAATTAAGTTACCCTTGGCGGGGGGGGGGGGAGACCCTTGGCTTGGGCGGCTAACGGCCCGGTTCTCGGCCGAGCCTACGAACCCGGGCCAGGGGAACAACCCTGCCCACCCTTGGCCGCACGTCCGGCCAGCGGAGGTGTTCCGGCCGTGATCGCGGCCCTCCGCGTGGGCGCTACGGGCGTTAGACCCCCCCTTTTTGTTTTTATTTCCCCTACCTGCATCTTCGGGCCTGAAGCGGTAACAAGGCCCCGATCCTCCGGGCGCGGTGTGCGCGCCGGCCCGGGCGGGACCTGAGGCCCGCTTGCCTTTCAGGGGGTCCGCGCGTGCCGGGATTGACTGCGGCCTGGTTGGGCCGGGGTTCGGCCGGCGGCTGGCTGGGGCCTATTTCGTTCCCCCCACACCGCTTCCGTTTCGGCCGGGGGAGCCGGGGAGGCCCCGATCCTTGGGCGCGGCGCGCTTGGGCGCCGGGACCGCGCTGCGGCCTAGCTAGGCCGACGTGAGCCTGGTTGTCCCTTCGGGACCGCGGGGCTAGGCCCGACTCCGTGGGCGCGGTCCCCTCGCGGGCCGCGCCGTGCCGGGAGCCGCCCCCTTCCACGGGAGGGCCGGGAGCGCCGGGGTTTGGCCGGCGGCCGGCTGGGGCCTGTTCCGCCCCCCCCCCCGCTTCCTTGTAGGCCTAGGCAGTTGGGGAGGCCCGCGGAATCGCGCCGCGGCCTAGTGCGGCCTAGCGGGGGGCTTCTCCTTTCCCTCCCGCTATCCCCGGGCTTGCAGGGGCGCCTCGGGAGGACGCCTGGGCGAAAAATAAAGGGTCTTACCTTGCTCCAGGGGTGCTCCTCTGGCTGCCGCCTCTTCGTTCTACAGGCAATTTGGCGGGAGCGCCATTTTGCCTTCTCTCCTGGCCGAAGAGCGCCATCTAGCGGCCAGGCCCTGTAATTACAGGGCCTTTTGTGATACTTTGAGCGGTCGCCCTCTGGTGGTCGCTTAATTAAGTGCAAGGCATATTGACCCCGGGTGGCGGCCTCTAGTGGCTGTTGCTGTATTGCAAGGGCTAGCACTGCTTGTTGCCACTTGGCAGTTGGCTTCATAATCCTGCTGTTTTAGTGCTGCCAAACACTTGAATAGGTTGTGGCTGGGTCGCCGCTTCCTGAAGGGGATTTAACTTGAGCGTGCCTTTGTGGCCTTAACCTTCATCTTATTTAGTTCCCTTTTATTGATTTACTTATTTATTTGCAATTTTAATTTTATTTCAGTTTTAACTTTCTCTCTTTTGTTTCTTTGTATCAGTAGTAGGAATGGCACCTAAGAAGGCTGGAAGCAGGATGCCTCCTGCCCGCTCTTCCAAACGGCCTATAAAGGGCCCATCTCAGGCTCTACGTTCCCCTGAGCCGAGCCGGTCCTTACAACGCATTCAATCCATGGTTTCTAGCCTGGCTGGCGACCCGGCGGCCCTGGCAAGGGTGGAAGCAGAGATGGATGGTCTGATGCACCGCCGCTCTACCCCATCAACATCTTCCGCGATGCCGGCTCCCCCTGTGGGTGCTGCTTCACCAGCGACGTCATCTAGTGAAGAAGAGGGAGATCCCTTGGCATCTGGTGGTTTCCTGCCTGATGCGCAAATGACCCGGTCCCCAGTCTTACCTGTATCGCAGGGCGACGTCCCAAGGGGCCGGGGTGGTACCAGAGTTGGGGCCCGGAGGAGGGCATCAACTCAGGGTCGCACGGTGCGGGATGCCCCCGTGTTGTCCTTGGTTGCGGGGGGCCCGATTCCAAGTCACTCACAGGTGGTCTCATTTCAGCCTGTTCCAGGCGCAGTGCAACAAGGCGAGGTTTCCGAATCTTCAATTGAGGACAGTCTCCCTCTCCCTCCAAAGACTTCTTCTGGTGGACACCGCCGCCGCAGAAGGAGTTCTAGGAGGCGCCCTAAGAGGAGACGGAGGGATTCTTCGTCTTCTGCCACAGGTACGTCGTCTCAAAGCTCCAGTAGCGATGAGGAAGCCCCCCTTAAGCTGTACTGGGGCTTTGGGGAGTCTTCGGGGCTTCCAAAATGGATTTGGGAGCGGAGAGCCAATTCCCACAGGGCCAGGTATGGGGCGGTGCAGGAGTGCCAGGATGGCGTCCTGGTGCCTGACGTAAGGGTTTCCACCAATTCAGCTAGGGATCTCATTCCTGGTGCCCACCTGTCCTCTAAACTGCGGTCTAGGATCTTGAATGGTCGCTATGTGGACATTTTTGCCCTGGCCCCCCCGCTGGAGGGCCAGGAATCATTGGACAAGGGCTTCCCGGCCCCCCAAAAACGGGTTACCATCGCTAAAGCTGATAGGACTTTTGAGCGCTGGTTGGATAGTTTTCAGGTTTTCGCTGGCATAGTTTCTGCAGCTTATCCCAGAAGGTCGCTGCACTTATGGGTATATCTGTCCATAGTCCGCTCGGCCTTTACGATGGCCGGAGAAACCGCTGCGTTGTCCTATGACCAGAATTTCAGGCGTAGGGCTGCCAAAATTCCCACAGCACGATGGGACAGGAAGGACCTCGATGTCTGGACCACTTATGTGGCTCCGCGGATTGACAAGAAGGTCCCTGACTCACAGAAAGTCAAGGCCGTTCCCATGAAAGTGGGTCGTAAGCTGTTCTGTTGGGACTTTAATAAGGGTGTTTGCCAGCGTCCTGCCTGCAAGTACGCACATGTGTGCGAGAAATGCTCTGGGAACCATTCGGCATCTACTTGCGTGGGGGCCCGGCGGCCCTTTCGCAAAGGGGGGGGTCATCAGCAACCCCCAAAAGCAGCTTCCCAACCTCCAGCTGTTGGGACCGCAAAGCAATAGTCTTTTCTCTTTAGCCTATACCCCGGTGCGGCGTCAGCCGTTGTTGTCATTGCTAGAATCTTATCCGGATAAGGAGGCGGCGTCTTATTTACGTGACGGTTTTACGTTAGGTTTTAGAATCCCAGTGGTTTCGCCGCCTGTAGCCATGAACCCGGTGAACCAGAAATCTATTAAGGACATGCCAGCGGTGGCGCGCAAGAAGATCCTGAAGGAACTGGCTTTACATCGTATGGCCGGTCCTTTTGCTATCCCTCCTTTTCCTAATTTGCACATTTCGCCTTTGGGTATAGTTCCTAAAAAAGCTCCGGGGGAATTCCGCCTCATTCATAATCTATCTCATCCTAGGGGCACGTCAGTAAATGACATGATTCCCCCGGAGCTTTGTTCGGTGAGGTATGCTTCCTTGGATCATGCGATTAAGCTGATAAGGAAGTTTGGGCAGGGTGCCCTTCTGGCCAAGTGCGACATTGAGTCAGCATTTCGGCTGCTTCCTATTCACCCTGATGATTTTTGGTTGCTAGGCTTTAGGTTTGAGGGGGAATTTTACTTTGACAAGGCGATGCCCATGGGCTGTTCAGTAGCCTGTGCGGCGTTTGAGTGTTTTAGTTCATTTTTGGAGTGGGCATTGCGCGCCAGAACTGGTTTGTGCGGGGTCACTCATTATTTGGATGATTTTTTGGTGACCGCGGCGGCTAATACGGGGGACTGCGTGGCCCTTTTGCAGGCCTTCGCTTCCCTGACGGAAGAGCTGGGCGTTCCGCTGGCGGCAGGAAAGACTGAAGGTCCTTCTACGCAGCTGACTTACTTGGGTATCTTATTGGATACTGTGGCCCAAACTTCCAGTTTGCCGGTTGACAAGATAACCGCGTTAAAAAGAATCATTGAAGAACTCATTCCTTTGAAGAAAGTGACCTTACGACAATTGCAGTCGTTGCTGGGTCACTTGAACTTTGCTTGCAGGGTGGTCGCCCCGGGACGTCCATTTTGCTCTCGCTTGGCCAGACTTACAGCGGGGTTGCAGTCTCCGCAGCATAGGGTGCGCCTCTCTGGGCAGGTGCGGGCTGACCTCCGCGTTTGGCTGGAATTCCTGGAGGAATTCAATGGTGTGTCACTGTGGCAGGACACCTTGAACCTTCACAATGACTTTCAGGTGCACTCGGATGCTGCGGGGTCCTTGGGTTTTGGTTTGTACTGGGATGGTAGGTGGTGCGCTGAGCTATGGCCTCCGGCATGGCGTGGGGAGGCCATTACTCGGGACCTAACCTTTCTTGAGTTTTTCCCCATTGTAGTGGCTGTCCATTTATGGGTCGAGCATTTCAAGGACCATCGGGTTTGTTTTTGGTCTGATAATCAGGCGGTGGTGAATGTACTCGCCAAGCAGTCTTCACGATCTCCTAGGGTATCTGCTCTGCTGCGGGCCTTTGTTTTGCACTGTTTGCGCTTTAATATTGTATTTTCAGCGCGTTTTGTTCCAGGCATATCTAACGATATTGCTGATGCTCTGTCCCGTTTTCAGATGGAGCGATTCAGGTCCCTGGCGCCAGTGGCTCGAGACCGTCCGGAAATTTTCCCGGATCATCTCTGGAACCTTGGCAGCACTTAGTTTTGCAGGGAGTAGCCGCATCGGTTGCCCCTTCCACTTTGAGATCGTATAAAAAGGCCTGGGCTGATTTTTTATTATTTAACGGGCAATCTGTGGCTGGGGAGGTTGCCACCCCGCCGTCTACCCCTCAGGTGCTTAAGTATTTGGCACATCTATTCCAGATCCGCAGGGCGTCCAGGACGCTGCGTTTGCATTCGGCAGCGATTTCCTTTTTTAGTAGGGCGCTGTTTAATAAGGACCCTTGTGGGAAGTTTGTAGTGCGCAGGGCCCTGGAGGGCTGGGGGCGGCTCACTCCGTCAAGGCCCCCTCCCAGAAGGCCCATCACATTTGAGTTGCTGGCACAGATGCATCAGAAATTACGCTCCATCTGTTGGTCTAGGTTCGAGGCTCGTTTATTTTCTGCAGCCTTCTCATTGGCCTTTTTTGGAGCTTTGAGAGTAGGTGAGGTTGTCCTTGAACCCAAGCGGGATGGAGGTACAAGGGGCTTGTTGTTTCAGGACGTGAGCCTGTCTCCGTCTGACCTACAGGTTCATATCAGGAATTCTAAGACGGATCAGTTGGGCAGGGGTGCCATTATTCGGCTCTTGCCAACTGGGGGAAATGGCCCTTGCCCGATAAGGGATCTCTCAAGGTACCTGGCCTTGCGACCTGTGGGTGAGGGGCCACTGTTCATTCATGAGGATGGGCATCCTCTGGGGCGGCACCAATTCTCTAAGGTTTTGCGTAAGGTGGTAGCAGCTTGTGGCCAAAGGGCGTCTGAATTTGCCCCTCATTCCTTCCGGATTGGTGCTGCCACAACAGCTGCCCATTGGGGTTTATCGGCTAAGAGGATAAAGGACTTGGGCCGGTGGAGGTCGGATGCCTTCAGAGTTTATGTTCGTAAATGATGTGGTGTGTTATTTACATCTGTGTTTTTAACCCTAGGGCTGGCCACCATCCAAATTTGGTTGGTGGGGCACAGCATTGTGCACTGGGCTGCTGTCAGAGATCGTCAGACCGGATTGGGAAATGGCCTGGGTCTGCCGCAACACATTCGGGTGTCCTGGTTTTCCAGAAGGGGGATGCTGTGGAGGGAGCTCCTACCACTCATGCACAGGCGTGTCCTCCTGGATGGTCCTCCTGCAGCGATTATGGTGCAGCTCGGGGAAAATGATTTGGTGTCCTCTTCCTGCTATGGGCTTCGGGCGGCTATATTACAGGACTTGGGGGACTTGGCGGCCTTGGTGCCTAATGCTACACTGATTTGGTCACAGATGCTGCAACGCCGCGTTTGGCGTGGCAGTCCCTGCCCAGCTGCCACCGAACGTGTGAGGAAGCGGATCAATTCCGCGGCGGGCAAGTTGGTGGTGCGCATGGGAGGCTTTGTCATTCCTCACCCTTGGATTTCATTTGCGGCTGCTAAATTGTTCAGGGATGATGGAGTGCATCTTTCCCCAGTTGGGAACGATGCCTGGTTGGATTCAGTGGTGGCTAAGTTGAGGGTGTGGTTGGAAGTGTGAATGGTTGGCGGCGAGCTTAAGGGGGCTCGAGTGGCGGTTAGGCATTGGTTAAAAATTGGTTGGAGGAGGGGTATGGATTGGCTGTGCCTGCCCCTCCAATGCTGCTGCTGCACGGGTATTCCGTTAAAGGAATTCTGAAGCTTACCATCCCCTTCGTCCAAACCCTGACGGCAGGGTGCGGGCCGTGTAAGCTTCAAGGAGCATGCGGGTGTCGCTGAGGGTCTGTGTCGCAGCTCCAGCTGACCCTGATCTTGTTCCTCCAAACTGGCTATGGAGTCAGTGCTGTCCCCCAAGGCGGGAGGGGACAGCTAGTCATAACCAATGCCTAAGCAACCACTCACAATTTGTATGATAATAAAGTTGTGGCCAAATTAATGCCAAAAACCTTAAACAAAAATTATGTGTGATGTGTGAATTATTGGGGTAGGGGTTTTGGGGGACCTCAGCACGCAAAGCGTGTTCTCATTAAAGGAGAGCACGTGTTGCGGATGGGGCCGAACAAAACTCCTTTGGGTTACTAGGCAGTTTGAATCTAAGGGGCTTGGAGCGGATTGGTTTGAGGGTTACTGGGGTAAATTTGATGTTGCCAATTTAGGGGTGGGATCTAGGGGGTTATTTAAGCAGGGTCCACAGCTTTCTCTTTCTCTTTCGCTGTGGACATCGGATCTCCCGCCCGCCCTCCCTTGTTGGGCCTGCTCTTTGACCTTGCTCTGCCTGTCATGGGGTCGTTCGCATTGGTGCGGGGGCCCAGTAGGAATTTTCCCACTTGGCTGATTAGTGTGTGCCTGTGGGTTTTGCCTACTGCTTAGCAAATCGTCACAACTTGTAAGGTTGGCGGTTAGGCATTGGTTAAAAATTGGTTGGAGGAGGGGTATGGATTGGCTGTGCCTGCCCCTCCAATGCTGCTGCTGCACGGGTATTCCGTTAAAGGAATTCTGAAGCTTACCATCCCCTTCATCCAAACCCTGACGGCAGGGTGCGGGCCGTGTAAGCTTCAAGGAGCATGCGGGTGTCGCTGAGGGTCTGTGTCGCAGCTCCAGCTGACCCTGATCTTGTTCCTCCAAACTGGCTATGGAGTCAGTGCTGTCCCCCAAGGCGGGAGGGGACAGCTAGTCATAACCAATGCCTAAGCAACCACTCACAATTTGTATGATAATAAAGTTGTGGCCAAATTAATGCCAAAAACCTTAAACAAAAATTATGTGTGATGTGTGAATTATTGGGGTAGGGGTTTTGGGGGACCTCAGCACGCAAATGGTTGGTTGTGATGTCATCATAAAAATACGAGCAATTTAAATAAATATTTCTGCATCACTGTGAATACACATTTAGGACATTCAGCACATTTTAGATGCATGGAAAAATTTCTGCCATTTGACTGACAGAAGTAGCACGATGAAAATTTTACAAGGAAATATGAGAATGCTGGGTGGTGATTTACTTTATGTTTCCACAGAAATTAAGAAAAAATTACCAGGAAGAGTTGCAACACTAAGGCTGTTTCATGAACCTGTCTTCTCCAGATTCAGCAGAAGAAAGGACAGTTTAGATTACTGTCTAGCATATTCCCTCTTCAGTGTAAGATATTTAAGAGGCACTGTGTATCTTCTTACAAGATGAAATTAATTATTAATAGCTGAAATCCATATGCCTTAAAACGTCATATCGGTTTCATAAATTTATGCTGTCCAGCAAGTTCAACAAGGATTATACTTGGGTACACATTCTGCATTGTTACTGGTGGTTATCTTTTAAATCAAAAACATATTTTTGTTGAATGCATCACAATTAAATTACTTCACTTGTCAAATCAGACAGTTCATATGCTGGAATAAATATATCACCTATTAATCATATCATAACTAGAATTGGAGTGCATAATTTACTTATCACAATAACACAACGGAATTTATTAAGACTGATTTGACAAGAACTAAATTATTTCAGTTACACATAGCATGATGCGTCAAACCAGGTGTGATTTCTGAATCATTCACTTGTAGGGCCTCTGAATCCAGATTAGGAATAGAGGGAGAAGTTTAACCCATTTCTCCATGATGTTTTGCTGCTGAACACCCCACCTAGCCCCTGCCCCCACTTCACTGCTACTTGATTTGTGGCAAATAGCAGCTTGGGTGGGATACTTTCATTGGGAAAATTAATGAGGGGGGGGAATTAACCTATTTCCCTTCTCCCGATTTACCCCATGTGGTTGCTTTTTGCAAAAAAACCAGATGTGACCTGTCATAACTGCAGGATTAAAGTGTGCTTAAAAGTCATGACTACTTTGGTTCTCAGATATTCAATAAAGGAGGGAATTTTAAACATAAAATTGAGCCCAGTTTCTCCCTTCAATGTGAGTGATAATCAAAGTCCTTCAACATACTGTCTGGTAGAGGATAGTAAACCTTGACAGTAAAATAAGAACCATTCATCTATTCAGTTTTTCCATCTACTGTAAGCACTTTAAAACAGAGGAAGGCATTCTAATCCATCTGAGCTGCTAACAAAACAAAATAAATTGGAAATCTGTTGATATCTAGCTGTATCGGAAGGAAACAAATGCCACATCTATTTTTAAAAGGAGGTGTTATTTTGGGCAATGTAAACCTAACTTTTTTTTTGCATTCTAAAACTGCAACAGCTTGTATGAATAAATGCAATTCATAAAATGTATTAGCAAGATACTGATTAACCGTAGAAGAGGCAGATTTGTATTGAATAAATTGGAATTAATCGGTAAGCAATTGTGTACATTCCATACTGCATAAAATTAGTGAAAATTGTGTTTATGATTGTTGGCTATGCTTTAAAAAATATTATATTGTGAACATATCATAACCACTAACATTTCAAAGATAGAAATATGTGATACATGAAAGAATTGTGCATGAACACTCCTGTGCAGTTTTGCTAAGTCTAGGTTTAGCTTAACTAGGGATGCCATATTCCCAAATGTGAAAATCCGGACAGAGTCGGTGAGCTATTTTTTTATGGTTAAAGTTGTTTGGCTTTTTCAGTGGAATATTTCTGGGGGGGGGAATTCATTTGGGGGGTTTTCTTTGACATTTTTTTTTAAATAAAAAAATTCCTGGACATTTTGCCAGGTAAGGACAGGCAGCCCTTGTTAAGCCAATCAGAGGCAGGGGCTTGGGGGCTGTGACCAGCCTGCCCCAACCTATTTAAGGGGATGGCCAACTGAAGGCCACTCTCTTGGCCAAATGTCGTGGGATTTTCCACCCATAAACCCAGTCTTCAGGAGCTTGCCCGGGGGCCGGGGTGGGGGTGGACATATTGCCTACAGATCTTGCTATGGTTTAATTGGTTGCCGTATTTGGGGATAGGGAGAAATTGTCTTCTACAAGCAAATTGGTTGGCTTGCAGGTTTTCACCTACCTCATTGCAACTGTCACGACTTTGGCAGATAAGGCATTGGGCTGGATCCTTAGTTACAGGAGTACCTTGTTAGAGGGGTCCAAGAGGGGTGACTACGTCCAGGAGTCCACTGGGGACCCGATGGGCCAAAAGACCTCTTCCAGTGGTGGCCTGTGCAGGGTTGTGGCACCCAGTCTTTGTCAGGGGTGATTCCTCAGCACAGGGGCAACATGTCCAGTGCTTTAGCCAAACCTACTCCTGTAATCGGGGACGTGGGGGGCCCTGTGGGTTAAACCACAGAACCTTGGACTTGCTGATCGGAAGGTCGGCGGTTCGAATCCCCGCGACGGGGTGAGCTCCCATTCCTCGGTCCTAGCTCCTGCCAACCTAGTAGTTCAAAAGCATGCCAAAAGCGCAAGTAGATAAATAGGTTCTGCTCTGGTGGGAAGGGAAACGGCGTTTCTGTGCGCTGCTCTAGTTCGCCAGAAGTGGCCACATGACCCGGAAGCTGCACGCCGGCTCCCTCGGCCAATAAAGCGAGATGAGCGCCGCAACCCCAGAGTCGGTCACGACTGGACCTAATGGTCAGGGGTCCCTTTACCTTTACTCCTGTAATCAACAAAGTTGTGGCCTGATTCAACCCAATACCAGTCTCCTGTGTTCATTCTTGTGGCCCTCCCTTCAACCTGCCAAAGCCATTATGCACCTGTGACAGCAATTGGCTCTCAGCCTTTCAGGTTGACTTGTCTCCTATTATTGATCTTTTGATTGAGGAATTGCACTTCTAAAGAACCCCAGGGCTCCTTGGAATCCACTTCGCAAAGCACTGATAAAAATATACTCAAAGGATTGCATTGTGTATATGAAAAGAAAGGCGGGCGAAAAGAATCCGTGTGCTAAATAAATGCACACACTCACAGAAACTCTACTATGCGTTAAATTATACCATCTTGTCCTTAGAGGCACAATCAAACTAAAGTTAAAGCTTTTGAAGTCTCATTGAATTCAACAAATCTAAGCACATGCTTGGTGAGACTGAAAAGTGCTTAACTTGGACATTCCAGAAATATACAGTATAGCTTTAAGCAGCCAATCAGCTACCACTCCAATAGTGTTAGTCTTTTCATGCAGATAATAGATAACTCTCTAGTCTGCATCAAAATCCCACATAGTTATATAAATCTGATCACATCCTTGGGAGGGAGGAGGTAGAGAAGAAAAGAAAAGAAAACCACATTAAGAATACATGCCAGTAATTTAGCAATATTAGTATTTAAATTGCAGTTTTGACAGCAAGTTAAATGTTATATTCATAGAAAATTAGATTTTGCATTGAATTTTCTAGCACAGAGGTAGTATTGAGTGATGGTTTAATTTACTTTTAACAAGAATTTAAAATACGTTTTCTTGCTGTTGTAAATGAAAAATAAAGTGCATGAGACTGATGAAAGAAACAAGTTATGTTTCTACCGCAATAGAAGGAAAACAAAGAAATCATGTAACGTATAATTCAGAAGTTATGGTATAAAATTTTTCTTGAAAATATTTTGGCTTCATTCAAAACTTTCCATACATTTTGCCCAAGAAGAAACCTGCATTTGAATTTCACAGTTGTTGAAACTTCAATAACAACTCTTAGTCGGACCATCCTTTTGAATGAATGGAGAAACCAGTATCTCTGCTGCACCAAAAAACCCATCTATCTGATTTGTATACCATGTTTAAGAGTGAGAATGATTTATAGCATCATCTTCTTCTCTAAGGTATCCCTGGTTTTACTGGAATATCTATAGAAATACCACAACCAAAGAATATCAAAGGGCCCTTGTATGCCATCAGCCATCCATCCATCCATCCATCCATCCATCCATCCAACCATCCATTTCTTTCTTTCTTTCTTTCTTTCTTTCTTTCTTTCTTTCTTTCTTTCTTTCTGTCTTTCTGTCTTTCTTTCTGTCTTTCTTTTCTTTCTTTCTTTCTTTCGTCTTACACAGCAGCATCAAAACAAGGTCCATACATAACTGTTTCAAAATTATTTAAGGCACCTGGAAGGCAGAGAATTTGGCACCTACTTTATGACTACCCTTCAATGTACACAGACTCAATCTAGTGTAAGAGGAAAATTACGAATAGCATTATGGTCAAATGAGGTAGAATAAATCAAATATTATTGTCACTGTCAGATTATAATCACTATGATAACCTTCTATGTAAATCTGATTTCCTACTTCCTTTTTTCTTGTTAGACATTCTTGGAAACTGAAAACCTATTTTTTATAAGTCTCCAAGGTTTAATAAAAACACATTTCTACAACTGGGTCATTAATATATTTACATTTTAACATTACATGCTAAAAATAACCTCCCTCTGACTCATTATAGGGATGCTAATAACACACTCTCATGATTAATCATGATGGGGTTCATATTTAATTATCCTATCATTTGTTTTTTCAGTCTACGGAATTTCTCTTTCTCTTCTCTTAAGCCAAATTTCTAGGCTGATGACTTTAGAGTTTCATAATGGAAATAGTTTAAAACATGGGAATTTGCTTGCTCGAGTTATTTCATAGGATTTAAATGGTAAGCTATGAAAACAACTGACCTCACTGGACAAAGTCCCTTGTAGACTTTCACAAGGGGTAAAGGGCACACACATGCTTTGGTAACCCTCGTCTAAAAAGTGCTAAGTGCCTGCTTTTGACAGGTTGGCAATGTGTTTCTCTAAGTGCTATTCAGGTACCAAAAGGTAATTTATCATCCCAACGTCAATCACGACAAGCTACTGAGCAACATGCATGCAGCACACCACAGGGCTCTGATGTTATCAAGATAAAGAGACATTCTATTAATCATAACACAACTGGAGACAAAATGATCAATTTACACAAACTGAAGAACCGAAGCAATTCAGTTACGATGACTGGCTGTACTAACAGGAAAAATCCTTATGTCCAAGAAAATTAGGTTATCTTGCTGGATTCCACCAGAGGAAGCAGCATGATGAAATGGCATTGGGTCTGGAATCCAGTATAAAACTCAAATTTCTTGAGAAGCAAACTATCGGCTCTCAAAAAGGCAGCATTTAGCAGTTGCTGCCAAAAGTTTGGGAGATGTCTACTGAAGACTCTGGTTGCAAGGTGGCTTTTAGCATGTTTTTCGACGGTGGTGTTTAAGTATCTTGAAAATCTCCTTCTCCATGTTTCCTAAGCTCCTATTCCAGGCATAGGCAAACTCGGCCCTCCAGAAGTTCCAAGACTACAATTCCCATCATCCCTGACCAGTGGTCCTGTTAGCTAAGGATGATGGGAGTTGTAGTCCCAAAACATCTGGAGGACTGAGTTTGCCTATGTCTATCATCTATAATGCATAGGTATAATAACTTATTTTAACTGCCACTTAGGTATTCCTTGTCTTCCAAGAATATGAAAATGTAAATATTCTTGGTAGATTCATATCACAACATCCTTAAAGAACCTGCGCTGGTTTGCTACAGAGCCCAAATTAAGGCACACAAATACCTAAATGACTTGGACCCCAGATATGTGATGAAACACCTCTTTCCATATCAACCCTGATTGGGGTACTGCTGTTCTGTGTGGCTTGATGATAGGTATGCCTTGTAGGAGTCCTCAAGTTGTGGAATGCCCTCCTGTTCCTTGGGGCATTTTGTAACATACAGTGGTGCCTCGCAAGACGAAATTAATCTGTTCCGCGAGTCTCTTCGGCTTGCGGTTTTTTCGTCTTGCGAAGCACGGCTATTAGCGGCTTAGCGGCTATTAACGGCTTACCGGATATTAACGGCTTAGCGGCTTTAAGAAAAAGGAAACAAACTCGCAAGAACTCACAAGAAGTTTCGTCTTGCAAAGCAAGCCCATAGGGAAATTCGTCTTGCGGAACGACTCAAAAAACGGAAAACCCTTTCGTCTAGCGAGTTTTTCGTCTTGCGAGGCATTCGTCTTGCGGGGCACCAGTGTAGTTGTAAAGTTTTGGGTGTCAGATCAAGCCTTTGGGTGAGTGGAAGTTTCTGATTCTGCTGTTTTTAGATGTTTCACATACAATTACAGGGGTACCTCGGGTTACATACGCTTCAGGTTACATATGCTTCTGGTTACAGACTCTGCTAACCCAGAAATAGTGCTTCAGGTTAAGAACTTTGCTTCAGGATGAGAACAGAAATCGTGCTCTGGCAGCGCGGCGGCAGCAGGAGGCCCCATTAGCTAAAGTGGTGCTTCAGGTTAAGAACGGACCTCCGGAACGAATTAAGTACTTAACCCAAGGTACCACTGTATCTACAAATGTATTCCATGCTTTATCCTCCTATCAATTTAGTACCACTTGAAAATCTCAAAGTTGATGGCTTTATGCAGAATAATTATTAAAAAAGGAAACAACTACTCCGTTCTTTTTTGTTTCATTATTTCTAACTTTATTGTATAGGTCTTCCTTCTAATCAGAGGAGCACCTATGAAGACAGGCTGAGTAGAAAGGTCCTCTCAGTGCTTCCAGGGTTACTTACTCTGTTCCCTGCTATCCTCTGTTAAAGTAACCTTCCAGATATCTCTCTGGATTCATATGCCTTAGGGAAGAGATACTGTTGGATTGTACGCCCATATAATATAGAAGACATATCCACTCAAAATGATCAGGGTGGTGAAATCAAGCTCAGCAGCACAGATTCACCTTTTCAGTTGACTGTGGAGTCCATTACCACTTTGCATTCATCCTCTAAACGCTGTAAAAATGTATCCTAGAATTAGGTTTTATTGTATTTTAACACCCATCCTAATCATTTCTGGGAGTCTTTCTGCCAGTGTGATGAAATGGTTTGAGGGCAGGGTGGGATCTACAGACATAAAAAAAAAAAGTTGTGAAAATGCTTTTTTTTGGGGGGGGGGAGTTACGAAAAATAAATTGAATTTTCCATAGCTCACTGTTGCCATCTAGTGTCACATTTGTATGTTGCACTTTACAACACATTTAAAATGTTTTATTTGCAGGTGTGTAGCTGAGTCCTAAGACTAGGACCCTGGGGACAGGAGTTCAGATCCCATTCATCCATGAAGCTTATTGGGTGACCAGTCACTATCTCTCAAACTAACCTACCTCACAGGGTTCTTTATGAGGATGAAATGGGAAGGGGGAGAACCATGTACACCACCTTCATCTCCTTGAAGGAAAGGTGGGGTAGAAATGTAATAGCAAAATAAATAAAGTTTCTACAATGACATTGAGGATGCGTTCCTGCGCACACAGGGCCTACTTTCAAGTAAACTCCCAGTACGTTTCCGAGCACAATTCAAAGTGTTGGTGCTGACCTTTAAAGCCCTAAACGGCCTCAACCCAGTATACCAGAAGGAGCATCTCCACCCCCATCATTCACTGAGGTCCGGCGCCGAGGGCCTTCTGGCAGTTCCCTCATTGCGAGAAGTGAGGTTACAGGGAACCAGACAGAGGGCCTTCTCGGTAGTGGCGCCCACCCTGTGGAACACCCTCCCCTTCAGATGTGAAGGAAATAAGCAGCTATCCTATCTCTAAAAGACATCTGAAGGCAGCCCTGTTTAGGGAAGTTTTTAATATTCAATGCTGTACTGTTTTTAACACTTGATTGGCTGGGGAAACTCAGCTAGATGGGAGGGGTATAAATAATAAATTATTATTATTATTATTATTATTATTATTATTATTATTATTATTAACACACATAGCAAAATAAAATAAAAAATACACAGCCCATCAGAAACTCTACAACAAATATTTCAAAACAAAAATGCATTTCTCCCCTATCTGTTTTGAAAATAAAGCATTAAATATATTTTCATATTTAGATAACATTAATAAGCAGTTTGTTCCACAACAGCTGTTCAAGTGACAAAACATCCCTTTAATTTACAAATAACAAGAGTGTATCAACATCACGGGGGGGGGGGGGGATACAAGGCTACTCCCTTCCCCCCGCCACACACAAAAAATAATTAGAAATTTGATTAAAGTAAAGATGAAGGAATTGCAATGTTTCATCTTTCTTTCTTTCAGGCTAACCCATTAAAAGTTCCTATGCTTAACATAAGTACTATTCAGACAAGTGTTAACAGGATAATATCATATTATAAAGACAAGGAGAATTGCTCCTAAGGTTGGAGTTTAGAAGTGGAGGATTAGCTGCTCCAAACATCATGAGATGCTATCAAGCAGCACCTCTGACAGCTTTGAGTCAATGGATAAAGAATTCAGGTGGAAACTAAAAAACAACAACACACACACACTCGGAAGTTGAACAACAGAGTTTCTATTAATAGAATAGCTATAAAAATCATGTAAGAGAATAAATTATTATCTTCCATTAGGTGGGGAATGATGCCTTTCCCCACTAATATTTTAAGAAATAGCAATTTGATGGAGAATCCATTTTTCAAAACAACATTAGTCTGGAAGATGTAAACAAGTCCTCCTTGCTCCCCTTTCTTGATAAGCACTTGCTGCAAACTGAAAGCAAATAGCAGTGTTTGGGCAGGATGGGAAGAATAAGAGCCAGGTTATTTTTTTAGAGATGTATATGCTAATAGTCAGCCCCTTAAATTCAGAACTGATTACATAATCTCAGTACGCTGGTTTAAAATTCAACAGCTCAGCACCTAGTCAAACATCTGGCCATTGTGCAGCAATGTCCTCCCTAAAAGAGGGCACGTGTTGCGGTGAGACCTGGAGACTGACCTCCTGTGTTGTGGGTGGGTACAATTGGTCAGCCACAACACCCGATTGGTAGGTCCCTCAGTGTTGGGTTCAATCTGGCCAATGGGGCGCAGTCCAAACGAATCGAGGGACCTCCATATATACCCATGCACGTGACCCAGAGCTTCCTCTTTCGGTGCATGCATTTGGAACAAGCTAGCAGCTTGTCCTCTGTGCAGCCAAGAGAGATTTACCTTTGACGGATCGTCTTGGTGATTTCTTTCCGTTATCCCTTCTTTCCCTTTAATTCCTTCCAATTGTTTTCTTCCCCTCCTTGGTTAATTATTCCCTTCCCTTCCCTTACCCCTAGAGGGGCTTTGGCCCCATAGGGCTTCTACCCCCTAAGCGCTCCCAGTCTTTTGAGCTTGCCGCTGCCCGCTTAATTTTCCCTTTGGGCTCTTTGTGCAGTGGCTTTTTTGTTCTCGGTTCTGGCTGTGGCTGCAACTTCGGGGCTTTGAATTTATTGGGCGATTTGTGCGTTTTGTTGTCTGGGCTGTTCTGTCCAGCCGATCGCTTTGGGCATCTTTGAGAGTTCCCTCTCTGCGTGATTCGCTAATTTTCTGTTACCATTCTTCTTGGGAATTTCCTAGGGCTGGGAACTCCCCCCCCCCCCGTTAGCCTGACTGCCGTTTTATCCTTTTCGATTTGGGGGAGGTTTTAGCCCCAGCTAATTTGGCGGGAGTGCCATATTGATCCCAGGGTGCTTTTATTATTGTGTGTACGTTTAGTACATCCCCCACCCATTTAGTAAAGAAGGGATTGGGATGCCTATTAAGAGGAATCCAAGTCCTGCCCTCCCTTCTAAAAGAGTGATTAGAGGCCCGTCTCAGTCACTGCGTTCAGCGCCTGCCCCAGAGGTTCCTCAGCATACACTGGATCGCTTGGGTGCAATCATGGCTGATATTGGTTCAGACCCTGTGGCCATGTCAAAGTTTAATACGGAGCTTGAGTATTTGGCTCAGCAATTTGGGAGGCAGCCTGATTCTCAGCCTGGCCTCTCCACGTCTTCCACTGTTTTTGACGCTCATGGTCCTTCAGATGTGAGTGAAGGGAGCAAGGCTTACAACCCTTCTGGTGCCTTGCTCTCCCAGTTTCAGCCTTCCAGGATCCCAGTCCCAGCTAGCCCTAGGGGTCGTCCTAGGATTATGGGTACCATGATGCAGTGCACCTTCCAGTCTGGACTGCCTTGTTCGCAGTTGGCACCCCCAGGGCCTGGGAGTTCAGGGCCTCAGCTTGCACAGCATGCGTGTGTGGGGTCTTCTTCCCAGTCAAGCTCCTCACATGATTTTAGTTCTGTGCAGGTTCAGCGGCTCCTTCGAGGGAGGCGCTCAGCACCCAGTCTTCAGAGGAGGATCTCCCAGTGCCTAGAGTCCCTTCATCTGGCAGCAAGCGGCAGAGGAGTCGTCGCTCCAAACGCAGGGCCAAGAGGTGCAGAGATGGCAATTCCTCCTCTTCTACTGGTACGTCTTCTCAGACCTCCGATGATGATTCAGATGTGGCTCTGGGTCTGTACTGGGGTCATGGTGAGGGGGCTTCGGGCCTTCCCAGGTGGGCATGGCAGCATAGAGCCAACACGCACAGGGCCAGGTACTGCCTTCCTCTGGAATGCATTGATGGCGAACCGGTCAAAGATGTTAAAGTTTCGACCAATGCTGTCAGGGATATTATCCCAGGTGCACATTTGGCTTCCAGGATGCAAAACAGGATACTCAACAGTCGTTATGTGGATATTTTCTAAGTCCTTTCCCATAATGAATGCCCAGACAAGGATAAACAGGTTGCATTGGGCAAGGGCAAGGCCAGCTCCCTTAAAGTGGAGAGAACCTTTGAGAAGTGGTTTGATGCTTTTCAAGTATTTGCTGGGGTTATTTCTGCAGCTTAACCCAAGAGAAGTTTGCAACTGTGGATTTATCAATCTTTGGTGTGTAAGGCCTTTGCAATGGCTGGTGAGGCAGCAGCTATAACTACGACAAGAGTTTTCGATGTCGGGCCGCCAGGATCCCTTCTGCTCGATGGGATCATAAAGATCAGGAAGGAACTGGCTTTGGGTAGGATAGCTGGCCCATTTGAGCACCTTCCCTTCCCGGATTTGCACCTTTCTCCTTTGGGTGCGGTGCCCTAGGGAATTTCGCCTAATTCATAATTTATCTTACCCTTAGGGTTCATCAGTAAATGATGCTATCCCTTCTGAGTTGTGTTCTGTTAAGTATGCCACCTTTGACCAATTGGTTAAGTTGATAAGGAGTTTTGGGAAAGGTGCACTTTTGGCAAAGTGTGATGTTGAAGCTGCCTTCCGCTTACTTCCTGTTCACCTACATGACTTTAAGTTGCTTGGGTTCCAGTTGGATGGAGCTCATTATATGCCTATAGGCTGCTCTATATCCTGTGCAGCTTTTGAAGCCTTCGGTACATTTTTGGACTGGGCCTTGTGTACCAAGACAGGTTTTAGGGGCGTGACCCATTACCTCGACAGCTTTTTATTAAGTTCTGCAGCTGATTCAGATGAATGCTTGCTATCATTGCATGCTTTTAATGACCTAACTGAGGAGTTAGGTGTTCCTTTGGCAGCTGATAAAACTGAAGGCCCAGTCACGAGGTTATCTTACCTTGGAATTCAGTTGGGTACTGTGGCGCTAACTTCCGCTTTGCCTGAAGTAAAATTGGTGGCTTTGTGTGATATCAGTATGGAATTTTTGCCACGGGAAAAAGTTACCTTCGGGCAGATTCAGTCCCTATTGGCCCATTTGAATTTTGCACACAGGGTGGTAGCCCCTGGTTGCTCCTTTTGCGCATGCTAAGTGAAACTTTCCACAGGCCTGCAGTCACTCCATCGGGTGCGGTTGACTAGCGAGGTCAGGGCAGACCTCGAGATGTGGCTTGAATTCCTGAAGGAGTTCAATGCAATTCAATTTCCAGGTCCATTCGGACGCTGCTGGTTCCTTGGGTTTTGAATTCCTTGAGATATGCTAGCTAGATTACTAAGGAAATGACTTAGCCTGCTCCCAGATGAGCACTATGTTACTGTACTGGGTGGTGGGATGCAAATATAATACACAATAACAATATATAAATGTTATATAAACATATAAATGGGATGCAAATATCTCATTGTGTGGAGAAAGCAGCAGGATTATCAGGCACCATGGGACACCTGCAGCAGCATTCATTTCAGATGTCTGGGTTGGGGTGGGGGAAAACAGACTCCTGTCCCTCACTTTGATCAAGGGCTAGGAGAGACTCAGAAAATGGGTAGCTTATGCAAGAGTCACACACCTGATTACAACCCATTCCTATATGTGTTTATTCAGAAGCAAGTCTGGTGGAATTCAGCTGGAGGACTTACTCATTTGCAGTTGGACATAAGACTGTAAATGCATTTTTTTTCTTGGAGGAAAAAGTAGGAGAAGCTGTCGCCGCACCTGCCCTCCATCAGTCCATCTGGTCCTCTGCAGCAGTGGTGGCTATCTTTGCCAGAGGCACGGGCATTTTCTCCCGCAGCAGCTGTTCACAAAGTGGCCATTGCCAGAGCAAATGGAAAACAGCTTCTTGCAATTATAGCTGCACCTTCCGAGGATCAGAATAGGATTCTTGCACCAGCTTCTCTTACTCTCCTCTCCTGGCCAGTGTATGAGGTGGATAACAGTAAAGAGGCTAGGTTATGATCCTATGCATAGCTACATGGGAGCAAGCTCTAATGTATGGGTAGGCAAACTAAGGTTCGGGGGCCGGATCTGGCCCAATCGCCTTCTAAATCTGGCCCGTGGACGATCCGGGAATCAGCGTGTTTTTACATGAGTAGAATGTGTCCTTTTATTTAAAATGCATCTCGGTTTTTGTGAGGCATAGGAATTTGTTTGTGTTTTCCCCCCAAAATATAGTCTGCCCCCCCCACAAGGTTTGAGGAACAGTGGACCAGCCCCTTGCTGAAAATGTTTGCTGACCCCTGCTCTAATTCACTCAGCTGGGCTTACTTCATGGTAAACTTGCCTAGGATCTGACTAGAAGCCTCTCATTTATGTGTCAAAATGCTGGCTTTACTGCAGCCCTCTAGTGATAATATAATCCAGTAACCTGCAGAAACACCTGCCATTCATGACGGCATTTGAAGAATTTAGAAGAAGTATAGCCATATCTCTGATTTTTTATTACTGAATGATGAACCCAAGTTTCATCCCCACTGTAATCAAAATCAAACAAGCTAAACGAAAAACAAACATAGCCCCCAAGTGGTTACAAAAACAAATAATGGCTTAAGTAGAGAAATTACAGAAGCACCATTAATACAAAACACAAATTTATTCCTTTGTGCAGGAAAAAAGAAAACCAACTGCTATGAGCTAAACAAATTAGCCACTGCACTGGGTTGTACAGAAATCATAATGTAATTATGAATGCTGAATTTTTCAGCTAACAAAACAGGGCAGCTTCTCCAATCCAAATACTTTTGCATCTGATCTCCTGTGTGCACTGATTGTCCTGTTCATTACAATCAAGGGTGGAGAACTGCATGCTTTAACTAGCATATTGAATAGGGCCTTTTATGCATGGATCCTGCACTTGGTAAAGATGGCCGGATGAAGCCTTCTAAGCCATCCTTCTCCAACCTAGTGAACTCCCTATACTAATCCACAAGAGCCTTGCAATAAAACAGACATTGCTGTTATTAATGAGCCACATGTGACACCAAAGCAAGAAGCTTCTGAGCATATTCAGAGTGCCTTGCCAAAAGTAAAAAGAGTCATTTAGTTTCCTGCATGGTATAGTGGAAGGGAGCCTCTGGGCATACACAGAAGCTTGTATCTAATGTTAGTCATATGCAGAGTAGAGCCACTGACATTAAAAGACAGGATAGCTCAATTTGTTAGAGTGTGGAGCTGATAATGCCAAGGTTGCAGGTTTGATTCCTGTAAGGGACAGCTGCATTTTCCTGCATTGCAGGGGGTTGGACCAGATGATCCATAGGGTCTCTATGATTCTATGACACGAGTAACTCAGGACCATTAATTTCAATGGGTGTTCTCTGAGCATACATTAGTTGGTCACAATGCAGAATGCCTTGCACCCACCGACCAAAAGGAGAAATATAGTCATGAAATTGCCTGCAGCTCAAGGGAAAGGCAGCTCTGAGCATAACTTACTGCACCTGCACAGCTTTTGCTACCAAACTATTGGTATATCAACACAATTCCAGGATTTTATTTTGTTTTTTGTAAGAAGTGCAGTGGATGTTGAAAGGGGAGGGAGCATACCTAGATCACCTTGCGGAGAAAAATGTAGCAATGGAGTTGCTTGCATGGTACAAGAGAATGAAGGCTCTGGGCATACACTGAGTGCAATATAACTAGCTGAGATTGCACAGTCTGTTCTTCTGGACTGCAGGTATTTCAGAAAATTTGCAGAGGAGAGGAAGCAATGTGTGTTGAAAGTGGAAGGAGCAAAGATGCAAGTTAGCCACAGTGGGCAAGCCCACTTTGTGTACAGAGGTCAATGATTTAAAAGCAGCTCTTGCTGTCTGCACAGTTCGCAGTTGCGTGTGAAGACCCCCAAGGCCTCCCAAAGAAAGACACAGTCGACACCAATATTAGTTTAAGGTTATTGGCATAATTTTGGCCACAACTTTATTGATTGCAGAATGTGAGTGCTTTGCTTAGGCACTGGTTTGACTAGCTGCACCTACACCTCCGGCAGGGCAGCACTGAAAACTGGACACCGGCAGAAGTCAGTAAGGGTAAACATACCGGGGGAGCACTGGTCCTACAACAGATGCAACCTCACCCCAAAATGCTCCTAGGTGCTCTGGCGTGGCCCTAACCCCTGGAAGGGGATCGGACAAAAGCATGGTGAGCACCTGGATTCCTTTAATGGAATACCCTATCACACATTGGCAGGGGCAGGTGTGACAACCTCCCCTCCACCACACCTTGATCCAATCCCTAACTGCCAAACCTTACAAAGTTGTGACGATTTGCTACACGGCAGGCGAAACCAAAGTGGCACCAGCCAATCCGCCAAATGGAGAAATTCCTACCAGGTCCCTGCCCCCAAAAGCAGATGACCCACGACAGCATAGAAAGGTCATAGCAAGACCCTAAATCCGATGCACGAGGTGCTAAGAGGAAGCTTGACGCAACGTGCAGCGGCATAAATAGGTCCCCCGGCTGCAAATTCTCTCAACCCCATTGGCCAGAATTACCCCAGCAACCGAGGGACCAATCGGGTTGTTGTGGCTATCCAGACGGTCCCACCCACACAAACAGTGAGGTTGGTCTTAGTGATCTCACCGCAACACGTGCCCTCCGTGATGAGGACACAATTTATAGACACTTGTAAAGTGCTTTTGGAGAACCCTAAACTAAGGTTACCAGATTTTTTTCAATGAATCCAGGGACACATTTCAACTTCAGTGGATTTTGTATGGGGACTGATTTATAAATCTGGGGACTGTCCCCGGGAAATGGGGACTTCTGGTAACCTTACCCTAAAGCACAGCAGTTCAATGGCTACAGTAATTCACAGTATATGAAAAAGTACCAGCTTCCTGTCCTCCCCACTTTCAGCAATGAGACCACACACACACACACACACGCTCATTTATAGTAACAGATTACCCAAAAGGTTTTTTATTGAAGCTTAGAATGTGCAAAACCTGAAGGAGAAGCTATGAAAACTTTTCAGGGAACATCCTAGCAGCTGATACAGAAAACAGAACATGAGCTTAGCATAAACTCTTCTCTGTTTGAAACCTTACATAAGCTATGGTTTTCTGGCACAAAAATGTAGTCTTTTAATAATTCTTGGCTCCTCTAGAAAGGCTCTCATATCCTACTGTGAGAGGTGCCAACAAAAGAATCTGGAGTGACAGATAAAGTACTTTGCATATGGGTTCTCAAAGAACTTTAAACGTAGAGGAACAGAGCCAAGAGGTCAAGTGACTTTCAGAAGCGACACTGCAGGGAGGCAAGACACACAGGCATTCGCCACATGGAGAGATATGAGCAGAAAGCAAGCTCCTAACATAATAACACATGTCCACCCTGCTTAGCTATTTTCAAAATATTTATTTTCCAAGACAAATCTGGTTCTTAAAATTACCGGTACGTTAGCCGGATCATGTAAAAATTAAGTAAAAAAGTACTTTGCCGAAATTTTGCCTCAATGATTTCAATAAAGCTGCAACTACCCCAATGAAATCAATGGTGTCTGTTATGCTTTAACTTTAGCTTGATTGTTCCCATTAGTACGGTATTCAAACGTGCACCAGTGTCAACCAAGACATCTTTTTAGTACCTAGAGCCAGCCAAACTCCATGCACAGGAAACCCAACGTATTGAAGAGTTCCCTCATTTATTGCAATATCAGGTATGGATCTACATATGCACCCCAATATACAGGTCAGGCACATGAGAAATACCTTAGAGCTTTCGCTTGGCAGCACAATGTTTTCTGCCATAAAATCTAAAGCAAGGTCCAGTCAATCCAAAAGTTTAACACTGAAATTTGGAAATGAAATAAAGCACCAAGGAAACAGAGACAACCATGCAAGCACAAACTCCCTTTGGTATTTATTCTGCCGTTGACTGACTGTAGACCCCTTCCATGTTTAAATTTATCTCCCTTACCTATTAAGCCCAGGATATGTGTCAAAAGCTTATAGCTGTTTGCGTGTTGAGTCCCACAATGCCACCCCCCGCCAAAAAAGTCACACATCACACATCAATTTTTGTTTAAGGTTTTTGGCATAATTTTGGCCACAACTTTATTCAAAATACAAAAAATGTGAGTGGTTGCTTAGGCATTGGTTATGACTATCTGTCCATGCCCAGGGATAGAACTGACTTCCAGATTCCAGCGGAAGCCAGCGTGGGAAACAAGTATTGGGGAGAAGATGAAGCTGGGCATCAGTCCATCACTTCTCACCCTCATGTTCCGGTGGGGCTTGCACGGCCCAAGTCCGATTCCAGGGACAAGGACGAAAAGAATGGCAAGCCCCTGGATTCCTTTAACGGAATTCCCTTTTCCGCACCACCATTGGAGGGGTAGGCACTTACCCCTCCACCAACCAATTTTAACCAATGCCTAACCGCCAACCTTACAAGTTGTGACGATTTGCTACGCAGTAGGCAAAAACCAAATGGCACCAGCCAATCAGCCAAATGGCAAAATTCCTACCAGGCCCCCGCTCAAAGGCGGACGATCCCATGACAGGCATAGCAAGGTCAAGCGATCAAGAAAACTCCCCCTATTAAAGGGAGGGTGGGCGGGTGATCCGGTGCAAAAAAGCCAAGAGGACGACCAGCGTTGGGAGTCCTGTATTTCAGGCCTCTGACCCCTCCTCCGAATTGGCAACATTCAAAACTCCCCAGTAACCCAAATTAACCATTTAAGGTCTTGGGTTTATCCAAATCTGCCCAGTAACAACAGGGTGGCCTGTATTCCCCAACCGCAACACATGCTCTCATTTAGGGAGAACACGTTTTATCAACTTGGCTCTCCATGGAACAGAACAAAACTACTCTAACTTCGCCAGATTTATGGCTTTCGGTACAAAAATTCTAACATGACCTAGATAACAGTAAAAAAGAGGAAGTCCAGATATTATCATTCCAAGCAAAGGAAAACAAATTGTTCCAGCAAATTATTTCACACCTAAGAATTTCCCACTCAAACCTATAGCAAAAAGTAAGGAAAACATATGCCATTTGCATTTCATACATTCAAATGCAAATAAATGTATGAAAACTCACCATTTTGAGTGAATAGCATACTAATTTTCAGTTCCCTTAAGGCAAGGAAGAAAAATGAAGACTTCAAACCAACGTCTCAGTGACAAAATAATGCAAGTGGATTAAAGAAATAAAATATTTTTCAGGATATGTTTTGCGCCTTAAAGGTACTCAAGCAAGTAACAGGTAGAACTGATGTGTATAACACAAAATGTAATAATAGCACCATGGTTTATTTGAAATTTGTCTCTGTTGCTTACTTGTTCTTTGACTGATGCCAGAATGGCAGATGTGGTCTCTGTTTCAGATCCATCTCCGTTAGATGTATTCAGGACAGGGCTAAGGGAACTTGTCTTGTCAGAAGACGATGGCTGGTCTGGAACAGGCATAGCTCCTGTAACACAGAAGCAAGGCATGATTACACATCTGGTTTTATCAAGAATTCACAATGCATAGAAATAGATGGCCTGGTTTCAAGAAAGACATGTCTAAAGTTGCTTCTTTTTTTGGTTGACGGCCAGAATTGTTTTCTTTCATGGAACTTCCCCTTGTATTTTTCACACACACCTTTTCTGTTTTCATGTATGGTGACTCTAAGATTTCCTTTTGCAACATGCACAATACCAAAGGTGGCACATGTTGCCAAATACTTTGATTGGCCTCTATGTGCTCCATGAGGTGTTAAAAAAAAAAACCCTTCAAAGAGTTCAGGGCAAAGTACATAGGGAAGTCACCCTACTTTATTCTCACAACCTTGTAAAGCAGGTTAGTCTGAGAGACAGAGGCTACCCAAAGTGAGTTTCTCAGCTGAGCATACATGTGTGTGAACTCAGATCTCCAGAGTTCAAGCCTGACAAACTGTTCACTACACCACACTGTCTTCCTATGGCTCAAGTTGCCTCTGTCCGAGAAAACACATGTCCAATATCTCTGAGTGCATGGAAGTAGTTGCGCAGTCCTTTTGATCCTAGCCTTACACATTTGCTGTTATCATGAATTCAAAGTACTGTATTGTTGTGAGTTGGGGAGGGGAGGAGGCAGAGAGGGCTGTACACCAAGACCCTTCTAGTTCCTGGATCCAGCAAGTGTTAAAAATCTAAGCAACGATTCAATAGCCAGACAAGTCTCTTGGTAATGGCCCTCTTAAGCATGGTAAGAAAGAAAGTGGCTCTGTGCCAGACAGCAAATGGATGAGGGGGCCCCTCCTTCAACTTGCTGGTAGTAAGAAAAGACAAAAGCCAGAGCTGTGTCTCGTGTGTGTGTGTGTGTGTGTGTGTGTGTGTGTGTGTGTGTGTAACATAGAAGCTAGAAGAAGAAGAAGGCTGAAGCCTGTGTGGTTTTTTGAAAAGAAGAAATGAAACGTAGTACTTGCTCTTGGAGATTTTTACAGTCCTTTGTCATGAAGGGGGTGGGGGCAGTGCTAAAGAAGTTAAGTCTCAATTTGATGGTGTTAACACTTCTACAAGGCTACTTCCACTATCACTTCCTCCCCTTTGTACCCTAATGAATTATTCACCAGATCTGATTTCCAGTTTGTATACTAGGCATGAATTTAATATTTAGCTATTTTTTATATATAAAAAACGAATGGTATTAAGAACTTTTACATCTAGAAAGTATTGCTGCTTTAATTTAGCAGAAGGTGCTGGTGTTAACACAGGTAAATCTAAATGGTTAGGTACCAAAATGCCTAAAGGTGCTGTCCCCCTCATATGAATCCATCAATCTGCTAAGATAATGATCTGAGAGCTTACTTTAGGTCACCTCTGACTTTGGAAGTTAAGTAGGTTTGTTACCAGGCAGGCTAGGCCTTTTTTGTGGCGGCACCTTGACTGCAGGATATCCTCAACGACAGAATATTCTGAACAAACATCTTTGCGGTGCCAATGATCTTTTCTACTAGGTACCAGGTTAACAGTCTTGTTTTTTTCTCCTGAGCCTTTGATAGTAAATAATGCAACCTGCTTTCCCAATTTTTCTTGTTGCTTATTCATTGCTGATGGATCAGATGTAAAGCAGCCTCGAAAAACCACTGGTGGAATAATAAGGCTGAAACGTGGTTAAATAACGCTTCACAGAAAATGAACAGGTTCAAGTGCTAACTGGCATTTAGACGCTTCTTACTGTGTACTAGCAAATGGCCTGTCAGTATGATAACAAGCTGCAGTCGGTGCGTATTCAAGGAATCAGTAGGGGAGGCGTCTGTGCACTCCACAGAGCCTGTCAGCTTTTACACTAGGCATCTACTATGCATATGCTTCCTATAGAAATAATACAAACTGTGTGCCCATGATTACATGAAGGAGACAGAACAGCAACTCTGAGATTGTGTATTTAGTGTAGCAACTCCTGTCTGCCTGTGCAAAATTGCAGTGTTCTCAACAGGGCATCTCCCTGCTGCTTCTATTATTTATCAAATGACGAGTTGAGATTTCCCATGCAATTCGGATATGAAGAAGTCCTCTTCCAAAAGGGTCGTTGTCGTCCCTGCTCCCACACCCCTGCCAAACACACAACGGGCAATTGAAATGACTGGGTCCTAGGGACCTTTAGAATTTATTCATTCCTCCAGAATGCATTGGGGTCAAGTGTAAGTTAGGAACACACGAAGGTGCCTTATACTGCCTCAGACCATTCAGACAAGCCAGGAGAGCACGATTAGAGTCCAAAAACACATTCAAGCCAGGCAAAGCACTCAAAGAAGGGTGCCAAGCCAGCAAGGGGTCTGGCTCAGGAGGGTATATAGCCTGGGGGAAATCCCAAGGGGTAGTTAAAAGGGCCTGTTTTTGCCCCCCCCCCCCGGCCTGAGGTTCTCCATCTCTCTGGCAGGGAAAGCAATAGCAATTAAAAAAGAATGAGATGTATTTTCTTATAAAGGGCTCTTTTTTGGGGGGGGGAGTATTTTCTCCTAAAAAATTTTTGGGGGTGGTGGTGGCATATTTCCATTTAGCATTTGAAAGCACCACTTTCACCTTGAAAATCAAAACAGGATAGTGTTTGGTGCAACCAGTTGGAGTGAGAAGAACTACATTATAAAACTATAGCAGGACTGTACGTTGCTTTAAAGTTTGCTCATATGAATTAGCAAATGAGAAGTTTCCATTGTGTTCGATCCAAAATTTCTGTTCCATGAACAGAAGGTCTCCTTCAGTTCACAGAAGTTATTTAGATCCAGTGGAAGCTCCTTTTCAGAGGGGTTATGCCATTTTCAGCAATTTCCTGTTCCCTCAGAATTACCACCCATGCCAGTGTTTCTCAAACTTGGGTCTCCAGCTGTTAGGCTACGACTCTCATTATTCCTGACCATTGGTCTGGCTAATAATAATAATAATAATAATAATAATAATTTGTTATTTATACCCCACCCATCTTGCTGGGTTTCCCCAGCCACTCTGGGCAGCTTCCAACCAAATATTAAAAACAATACAGCATCAAACATTAAAAACTTCCCTAAACAAGGCTGCCTTTGGTTGTCTTTTAAAAGTAAAATAGCTGCTTATTGCCTTGACATCTGCTGGGAGGGCGTTCCACAGGGCAGGTGCCACCACTGAGAAGGCCCTCTGCCTGGTTCCCTGTAACCTCACTTCTCGCAGTGAGGGAACTGCCAGAAGGCCGTCAGCGCTGGACTTCAGTGTCCGGGCTGGGCGATGGGGGTGGAGACGCTCTTTCAGGTATGAATGACGGTAGTTGTAGTACATCAATAGCTGGAGACCCAAGTTTGAGAAACACTGAATGCTGTTCCAGCATGTACTGCAACCATCCAGAGCAGATTTGGGGTGCCATAGGAGGCTGCAAGAGAAAGGAGGAAATAAAGGGGGGACGTCTACCTCTTACATCTGTAGGAACAGTACGTATATAAAAACTTGTTTTACAGGAAAGACAAATGGGTGTTACTGTACATAGTGAAAATGTGGGTGTTGATTTCAAAACATTTATATATATATATATATATATATATATATATATATATATATATATATATATTACGGTCTAGAGACCCAACAAATCATTACAGATCAATACACAATTCGTAGTCTACCTCCAGGTTAATCAAGCATTTTGTTTAGAAGATAGGGCTCATTTGTTCTTGCAACCACCGATAAAAACTTTGCATCGACATATAATTTTTACTTTGTGTGTTACCAGTTTTCTACAATAGCAACCATTGGAAATACTGTATTTTGCAAGAAAATGCATCTTTAAGCATGGTGGGAGAAAGGGAATAAGAAGGTAGATGAAGAGATACAATACACAGAGCATGTAGGACCTGTTAATTCATGCCTAAGGCATGAATTAAATCATGTGTTTCCTATGCACTGTATTCCATTTCAAGATTTTGATTCAAATTAGTTTAGCAGTAATTGATTTAAATGCTTGCTATGTAATAAGAATTCATTACTGCTCCACTTTCAGAATATACCTGTTGAATAATTTTTCATTGTTTAAGGAGATACCAAGGGACTTTTATTGTTTTGCTTATTGTATTATGATGGTTTAATTAAAGCTTTCTATTTGATATTCCTAATACAGTGCAATTGCTTTTTGATAATTTGATATTTGCATAAATCAATATTGGCAGTGTTAAAATGCAGTGTTTGAAATTTGTGCACCTAGCAATCAACCTGAATATTATCATCTGGAATAAGAAATCTAGTGTTCATGAACTATCAAAACTGGGGCTTAATGTACAGATGGAAGGAGCCACTGTCAGGATCCAAGCATTGTGTAGGGTATATGATATTGACGTTCTCTCCCAACAAATGGCATCAACAAGGGCAAACAATGCAGTTTCAGTACCATGGCCAGGCATGAAGCCAGACTTGAATGGATCTGAGTAACCAGTTTCCTCCAAGCATGCCTGAAGGTAGACTACTACCACCTTCTCAAGCACCTTGCCTAGAAAGGCTATATTTGCCCCTGGGCAGTAGTATTTTTACTTCCTTTTCCTATTGAACAAACACATTCTGGGAAATAAAAGCTTATTCCAAGGGCGCAGCAATAAAACTGCTAACACATTTGCAAAGCTAAGCAGGGTCCGGTCCGGTTTCAAATTGGATGGGAGATGGTGTGCTGCTATTCCTGCATTCCAGGTGGTGGGACTAGCTGACCCTACTCTACAATGCTATTATTCTATGAGTAAGAAGCCAATTATTTTCAAAGGGTACTCAAATTGTCACAATTATATGGCACTTAAGGGTGTTATCTTCTTAGTAAACAGTTAGCATAAGGAATAATTTATTCTGCTTAATTCCAAATATGATGTAATACCAATACAATGTAAGCTTGAATATTTTTTTTCAAATGAACACCAATGAACAGGTTACTCTATAAAAGGAGAACCAAAGGGGGCGGGGGCAGAATCAATACATTCTCATGCGACATTCTTTTAAGGCTTCAAAAAAAGGTGGTAAAATGGAATGCAATCATGAATTATGGAGCCTTGCCTAGAACCATGTCTACACAACTGCACATCAAGCAGGACTCGCTACTATTTGGGGATGGAAATAAATTATTTACTATCTGGCACAACGAATAAAAGCTAGCCTCATGACTGCACAGTATTAGGCAGCTTCAGAGGTGAAGTGCTTTCTGCACACATGAAATTGAGAGCTTGGCCTCGAATGATAATCATACAGGCCATCAGGGTGGGCTGTGGTTTCCCTGTGTTGTGGGAAGCACTAAATCAAAGGCATAAGCTATTTTCTTTAAATAGTGTATTTGATATAAAACGGATTCTTAGGTTGAGCTATGGCTCTGTTTAAGCTTGTGCATGGTCCTTTCCATGCCTTTCTCTTTCCCAACTCTAATTTGTGGGATGGAGAAGGCTACTTATTTAACTTCTATTGAGTCACTTCTGCTAGAATGTGCCTTAACAGATATACTAGTCATAGTCTCCAAAAGTTTTCATATACAACAGCATGCAATTTTAAGGATGAAAGCCTATGCACGAGAGGCTGGCATGAAGCGAGGTAGTGTAAAATAGTATTCAAATACTCAGCTGATAGACTACCAAACACATTACAATCAACATTCATTAACAATATTGGTTGATATGAGGTAACTAATGATGGATCTTTGGGGTCTCCTTGGGAATTACCATTATGTTTGCTTCGAGAAATATTTATCTGCATTGCAGATGAAAACAAAAACCAATTAAACAATTAAAAAACAATAAAACAGTGCAATCAAATCTGAATTTAAACAGCAGAGTAGAATGTTTCAATTCTAGTGTTTTAAAATACAAGCAATTCCCCATGTGTGTAGGGATTGCATTCTGAGGCACCACACACATTGGTGGGATGTCAGCGGTTGTGCGTGCCTTGAGTGTGCGCCAGTGGGGAGTTGTCTGTTCATCTTCCTTGTAATGCTCCAAAAAATATTCATTAAAAATGTCTCATTGAATAAGGGAACAGTCCTATATACAAGAAGGTGGCATAAAGCAAGCTGGCGTAATTTTATGCTGGGTCCAAACCTTGTTGAGGAGCAAGACTACTGCTGGCTGTGCAGCCCCATCCCTATCAGAAACAGAACAAGCCTTGAAAGTAAAGTTTGACTTATGCCACCCTTTTTGCCAGGTCACATGACTGAGTTGAACAGAGTTAGGATCCAGCTTAAGTCCCCACTTACTGGTCTTCCCATTTTCATGTCCCCCCTTTTTTGCAACTTACACTGAACTCAGTCCAGCCAGCTTCCTCTCAATCAGAAAAGCCCCAACTGAGCCAGGATGAGCAAATTATGCCACTGTCTCTTCAGCTGAACCACGATTGCAGACTTACTGCTTACTGAGCCAGGAACCTCTTGGCTCAGCAAGAGATCCACAGCACCCTAAGTCACTTTCTCAGCAGAACTTGTAGGATTGCATCCTAAAAATGTCTTAACCTAATACCTAAAAGAAAACAAACTGTCTTGGGGAGCTAGTATCGCAACTGGGAGGTCATAGATAAATAGTCCAATATTTGGTGGCTTCCTGCTTGATAACTGGTCGTGGTGGAACTAGGACCTCAGGGAAAGTTCTTAATGTTTGAGAAGTATAGTATAGTAGAAGTTATCCAAGTCTCAAGTCACAAAGGGCTTCAAAAGGTTAAAACCAACACTTTGAATGGAGCATGAAAACAAAACTGGTAACTAGTGTAGATCTCTTGAAATTGGCAAGATATGTTCTTAGCAAGCCATTCCAATAAAAATCCTGGCAGCTTTATTCGGAGTAATTGCACAATCTTCAAGCGCTGCCCCACATACAACACATTGGTAAAGGTAAAGGGACCCCTGACCATTAGGTCCAGCCATGACCGACTCTGGGGTTGCGGCACTCATCTCGCTTTATTAGCCGAGGGAGCAGGCATACAGCTTCAGGGTCATGTGGCCAGCATGACTAAGCTTCTTCTGGCGAACCAGAGCAGCGCACGGAAATGCCGTTTACCTTCCCACCTATTTATCTACTTGCACTTTGACATGCTTTCGAACTGCTAGGTTGGCAGGAGCTGGGATGGAGCAATGGGAGCTCACCCCGTCACAGGGATTTGAACTGCCGACCTTCTGATTGGCCTAGGCTCAGTGGTTTAACCCACAGTGCCACCCGCGTCCCCATACAACACATTACAGTAAACCAAATAAGATGTTATCACAGCACAGGTCACAGTTGCCAAATTATCCCTGTCTGAGAGAGGACACAATTGGCAATTTTACATCAGATATATCAAAATTCCATTAAGTTGTATCTATCAACGCTAGTAGGACTAACTAACCTGTTTATAAAAGTAGTGCATTCAAACTTTATAATGGTGAAATGCTGAAAAGGCAAGAGGAGTAAAACTGCCTTCATTTATCTCTTCTTGCTTTGAATCGCAAGCTTTGTCAGAGCATTTTAGTTAGTGAGACATGCATAAACATTAACAGCAAAGGAATGCCTGTCTAGTTTAGCATCACTTTAAAACTGGCCACAGCTGCCATCTGTGTAGCTGTAGTATGCAAAAAAATATACATATACCACTAAAAGTACAGGGATTGGCTTAGTAATGCTATTTGTAAGAGAACATCTGGGATCTGCAAAAGGAAGTTTCAAAAATAGGCTCATGATAACATCTGTCGGGTTCTATTTATAATTCATCTTAGGTGGCCTTTTACAGTCGCTTTCAGCCTTAATAAGGCCATCCCATAGACGCCCATTGTTACCCAAATAATAGTGGATTCCTATACATTTCTACTCAGAAGGAAGCTCTACTGAGTTCAATGTCACACTGCTCAATAAGTCTGTATACCATAAGATTACATCCTAATCTGGGGAAATAAACAGCTATAGGTAGTTTTGACCTGGAGACTCAACAGTGTCTGACTATCCTGTTACATACCATGGGTGTTTTGTTAAATAAATTCACTGTTTTGTTATATAAATTAAGTTTGATTAAAGTTTTGATTAAAGAGAACACCATTAACATCTAGACTAGCCATAGGCAAACTCGGCCCTCCAGATGTTTTGAGACTACAGTTCCCATAATCCCTGACCACTGGTCCTGTTAGCTAGGGATGATGGGAGTTGTAGTCCCAAAAACATTTGGAGGGATGAGTTTGCCTATGCCTGATCTAGACCCTGATGCTTACAGTCTCCTTATTTTACCTTCTCCTGCTATGAACTCCTGCAGCCAAAGCACATTTCAGCCCTGGCCTGGTTAATTTTTGCTGTGCCAGGAAATAGGGATTAAGCACACCACAGTTTTTCACATTTTCTTTTATATAGCACCATCAGGTTATATGTCACTTTACAGATATATACGAAAGAAACAGGGGGTTTCAGATACTGGTTTGTTTCCTTTTAACTAGCCAGAGTTTCTCAAGTTTGGATGCAATGGGGGATTGTTGTTAAATGTTATTTCTTTTTGTGAACTATTTTGAGGTCTGCCCCCCTTTTTTTAACAATCAAATGGTATATAAATTTTGTGAATTGATTAAAATTAGCTACAGTTTTACCTTGGTTTTCAAACAGCTTAGTTCTCGTTCTCGAACGTTTTGGCTCCGAATGCTGCAAACCTGGAAGTGACTGTTGTGGTTTGCGAACTATTTTTGGAAGCCGAACATCTGACAGGGCTTCTGATTGGCTGCAGGAACTTCCTGCAGCCAATCAGAAGCTGTGCTTTGGTTTGAACGTTTTGGAAGTTCCGGAATGGATTCCATTCGACTTCCAAGGTATGACTGTTATTGAAAAGTGAAAAATTGCAGCTTTAGGGAGTGCATGGGTCTGAGGTTCAGGCAAGCTCAGTTCTTTTAATGGCAAAGCATGGTTTGCTGTTATGTCTAAGCCAGTATGTCATGCATTAAAATATTCAGAAAGGTCAAAAAAAGATACAAATTATCTCCTAAAATGTTTGCATTTGCAGAAAATGCCAATTAGCTGAATTTGTTTTTTATGGTTTGTTTTAAAACATGCCATTTTATTTATACATGTTTGAATGGTTTCTTTTTCTTTTTCTTTTTTAAAGGAAAGGAACAAGCGTACTGAAGAGAAAACTAGACAACCAGAAAACAGCCACTAGCGTTTTAACAAGTGTTCTAAAGAGTCCTTCAAAGAAAAAGTAAAAGAGAGGGTGACATATGGTTGAAGGCCATTTCTGCTTCAGCTTTTAAATGAGTAATAAACTAAAATCTGTTCACCTCCATCTATTGCAATGCAGCAACAGCCAAAAGCAATGATTTCCTTACTCAAGTGAATTGCCCCTTAAGCACGCAATACAATACTTTCCCAAAGCACTGGATGTGGGCTCACCCACCAACACCAATATAATTCCCATTTACTTTAATGTAAAATATTGTGTGTGTGTGTGTGTGTGTGTGTGTGTGTGTGTGTGTGTCATACTTTGAATATGTAAAGGACACAACAAGAAGTGATTTTGTTAAAGACATTGAATTTATTGTAGATTGTTAGTTCGACTGAGTGTAGAGCAGGCTTCCTCAAACTCGGCCCTCCAGAAGTTTTTGGCCTACAACTCCCATGATCCCTAGCTAGCAGGACCAGTGGTCAGGGATGCTGGGAATTGGAGTCTCAAAACATCTGGAGGGCCGAGATTGAGGAAGCCTGGTGTAGAATAAGCAGCTGTGGAAATCTGATAAAGAGTTGCCACTGCCAATTTGACCCTGCTGTTTGTTGTTGTTGTTTTTGCATATGCCTGTCTCGAGAGACAGTGTGTGTCGTGATGCGCGAGGTCAGTTTGTGCATGCATGTGCACAAACTTCTGGCCACACCCACCATTGATGTGTGGCTCCCACACATCTGGAGGTGAAGCAAAACCACTGCATTAGAAGCCCAGAAGTGACCTCCCCAGGATGTAAGCCAGGGCTGTGTATATGGAGGTCCTGGGCTGCTCAGACAACAAGACCACCCTCGTTGGCGTGGTCCAAAGGAAAGCAGAGCACCAACTTGGCTGCAGGAGTTGCCAGAAAGAGGAGTACAAGGTGCCACCCAACCGACTTAGGATTTGTGTAGGGTTTATTCCTTAGCCTTTTCTTCTCCCAAAGATATCCCACAAGACAGTGAAGGTTTGGGGCCTTCCTTCTCCTAGATGGGCTCCCTTCCCTGGTTAACACGCCCCATCTGCCTCTCACTTCCCTCTACAGTATGTGCAGAAACTGCCTTCCTGACCACTGGAGCCACTGTTGGTTTTGTCCACTCAATCTGCAGGAGCCTGTCTTCTCATGCAGGGGAAGTCCATAACTCACTGAGAGTTAGAGACCCATCACCTGTTTTAGCTGGCCAGTTGAAGTCACTCCCGGGGTGTGGCTGCTGTCGCACGCTGACAGCTTCTAGGAGCCACAGGTAGAGAGATGAGTGCAGGGGGGGAACAAGATGGACAATGTCTTCCCAAAAGCACACCGGAAAAGAAGGAAGGTTTGCTCAGTTAACAATTAAAAAAAGAGAGATGGAAGCTACCTCCCTACCTCCAAACAAATTTATGCCCCATCCCCTTTCTTCCTTTGCTTCAGCCCAAACAGGTCACCCAGAAATGCCCCACTCAAAATCAGACAAAACCCAAAACAAAATGAAAGTAGAATAGCCCTAGCTTGGAATGCCCCTGCTGTGATTTCCGAGTGTCACCTTTTAAAGACTCCTGCCTACCTATTAGTTCTCTCTTGCATTGCAGAGGTCTACTTAGGTCAATGTAAGTAGCAGGTCAGTACTGCTGGCACATAATAGCATATACTACATCAGAAGGTGTGCAGGTGAAATCCCTTGATGGCATGCTGATGTTGTTAGGTCTTGAGGGTGTTCCTTGAGTAAATATGCTGAGCTTTGTATTTCTGCGCTGTCATCCAGCTTGAGATATATGGGGATTGATCTGAGTACATATTGCTCGTAATTGGATCAGAGAAAATATATCTTCTGTCCCCTCTTATTGGAAAGCACAACAAAAAAATATCAAAGCGTTTTCCCTAATTTTACTAAGGCTTACTAATTAACTGGCATTTTCTTTTAGAAAAGCTATTTCTCAGCATAACTCTGAAACCTAATCAGATTTCATGAAAATGTCAAACTGCTGCCTCAAGCAATGTTCTGAAAATTAAACTTGCGTGGCATTTATTTCATAAAGTGGATTACTATGTTTAATGAATTTTGTTTTTGCATATTAAAATTAAAATTAGAATATTTTACATTTACGGCATAATATATTTGCAAACCATATCAATTTTTTATTGTTGCCTCCTAAAAATCAGCAGCGTGCTCAACAGCTCCAGCTCCACTGCAATGTGTGCTGGCCAGCTACAATTTTATTTTTAATGACATTTAAGAAAAAATGACAAACAGTATTTAAGGGGTCAATCCTCTGCAGTTTAAGGTAGCATAAAGCAAGATAAGCCACCTAAAGTTATGCCACACCCTCTGCCTAATCTGGTAGAAAGAAGACCTTTGTGGGTTGCCAGGGCATATGACGAAGCTGAACAGGCTTAGGATCAGGATCCCCCTACTGTCCCGAACCCATCAAGTCACAGAATGCCCCCCTTTCTTCAACTGCTGGTCAAGGGATATTTTTGTTTCTTTCTTTACTTATTACTTGCAAATGCTGAATATAGATAAGTAACAGCAATCAAGACCCCCCAACTCACCAGCCACAACATCAAGTCTTCCCTTTTCCCTTCTTAGAGAGTGCAGCTGAACACACCCTTTGGCAAAAATTCTGAGAGGCTCAAACTCAGGACCGTCAGCTTATGAGACTGACATGTTGCTTAATATGCTAAGAAGGGGGGTAGACCGTGGCATCTGCTCCCCATTGGGGATGGTGGGTTGGGCAGCTCATGGCAGGTCTGGTCACAAAAGCCGGAGCCAGGTGGTTATAAGAGGTGGAGACAATGTTGTTTTTCTCTCACTCCTTCCACTCTCCTTGCAGAGATGCACAACTCACAATTCATTGCTATTTATGCATAGTGATAACGCATCACCTCTGGTGAGAACCTTCAGAAATGCAACCTTCAGGAACAGTTAACACCGGGAGCCCAATCCAAAGCAAGTTTACAATGGTACCTCGTGTTAAGTACTTAATTCATTCTGGAGGTCCATTCTTAACCTGAAGCTGTTCTTAACCTGAAGCACCACTTTAGCTAATGGGGCCTCCTGTGTCACTGGAGCACAATTTCTGTTCTCATCCTGAAGCAAAGTTCTTAACCAGAGGTACTATTTCTGAGTTAGCGGAGTCTGTAACCTGAAGCGTCTGTAACCTGAAGCATATGTAACCCGAGGTACCACTGTAATAAGGAATGTTAAGAATGGCCCCTTTTGGAATTACACTGGCCTTGGTTCATCAAGCCTTGGCCGAGTCCCAGAACAGGCTCCAACAATTTAAAGCTGATAATAATAAAAAAACAGTTAAAAGAGATTACATTTATAAGAAAAGGGCGGGCCCTGAAAACACACACTTCAGGTGTCAAAGGCTAGAGTAAAGAGGTAAATTCCACATCTTAAGGGCTGTCACAGAGAATACCCCCCCTGGAGGCGGAATTAGCAAAAGGAACCCCTCTGCTGATCTTAACAACCAAAGCAACAAAACAAATCAAGCCAAGTATATGAGATAATATTGACAATCTAGAAAATCCCTAACAGCATTATAAGTAATAGATTTAACTCACTGCACAAAATCCACTGAGCAATTCATGCTGCAATTAACATATAGTAAAGATGTAGGAGGGTTACTCAACATTATTGATGGAAAAAAACTTCAGCATTTTTTCTTCATTGGTGAGCTTAGGAGGCATGGGGGGGAAACAAATCAAAGATAAATTCGTTAATTGAGGCAGTTTAATGGGATTTTTTTTAAAAAAAAATTGTTTGATTTGCTATTTAAATTTCTCACTCTATACAAGTCCGCTTACCCTTCCAGTATCCAGATTCACACAAAAATTGATCACCAAAAGCAACTGCTCCACATTAAGGAGTACAAACAAGCGAACAAATAAATTACAGAAGCAGCCTTTTTCTTTACAGTCATTTGTGTATTTGGCAGAAGCAACATATCCTTCCAGTATGGCAGTGTTGGAGGCTGGCATTGCCTCCTGTCACCAGGATCCGATGGGAGCCAAGGCTGTCCTGGGAATTTGGATCCAAGCCTGCCTGCAAAAGTGGCCAATGGCAGGCAGGCTTGGAGACAGGGCCCTCCTTGGGGGTGGTCCTGATGGAGCAGGTAGGCTTCCCTCAGGTCCACTCCCAGGAGATTTAATGCAAACTTCCCTAGCTCCAGCACTTGGTGTTTCCTTGTTGGGTCTCTCTCCCACCCACACCTTCTGTTATGCTATGTCTAGTACCTTTGACCTTACTAGGCATTGTTGGTTGCTGTATTCAGGGCCAGGCAGGAATTTGTCCTCCAAGAAATTGGCTCCAACCTGGTGGTTTTGCCTACCTCATAGCCATCGTCACAACTTGGGGCATTGGGTAAACCTTCGTCTTGGAGGTTGTAGTCTCTGCCTGCCCCTCCAGATGCAGGGTATCCCATTAAAGGGATCCAGGAGGAGCTGCTTCTGTCCCTATGCCCAGGTGGGGGCTTGGGCCACAGCACTCCTCAAAGTTGCAGTCCCCATAGGGAACCCCCTATCTGCTGTAAATCATAGGAATCCCATGCTGCCAAGTTGATCCTTGGGCATCACTTCTGGCAGGTGGGCTGGAAGTAAATGGTTGCCCAATGCCTATGCGAAATCTCTTACATTTGTAGTCAGAACTTGTGGCCTGATCTGATACCATTTAAACTGTGTTGTGTCCTTTTTTTACAGTCCAACTGGAGAGGTGGCGGAATGCAAGTTCATATACAGTGGTACCTCAGATTACAGACGCTTCAGGTTACAGACCCAGAAATAGTACCTCGGGTTGAGAACTTTGCTTCAGGATGAGAACAGAAATCACGCAGCAGCAGCAGGAGGCCCCATTAGCTAAAGTGGTGCTTCAGGTTAAGAATGGACTTCCAGAACGAATTAAGTTCTTAACCCGAGGTACCACTGTACTGCATGATATCTGCAAGGAGGTAGTTATGAACTACTGCAGTTTTCTGGAGTTGCTTTAAATAATCAGAAGTTCTACATGAGAATTGGAAAGGTTGGGGGCAAGGAGAACACATACTGGGGAAATTCACATCAAATCATCTTGGAAAAATTAATAGATCACAAAAAGATGAAGGCTGTAAAATTTGTAAATGTAAAAATGGTTTGGCGGCATTGGTAGAGAACAAGGAGCATAGCTACCGTTCTGCAAGAAATGTTTTGAAAGAGATTTGAATTCTTTTGCTAGTAAAATTGTAGCTCCTGCTTCTAGCAAATGCAGGTACTCAGTAATTAGTATTCCACTAAATAATTCAGTAATTAGATTCAACGCATTTGACTTCTGCTAAACAAAAATACAATGTAATTTGGTAGTAATTATTGTTGAAGCTTCTGCTGGAGCTCCTTCTGCTTTTTATTAATGAACACATTTCCCAGAAGTATGCCTATAATTCACAAATTTGAGAAAGGTTTGTATCCCTCTCTGCTACTTCCATGATCAGCAAAGCAAAGTATATCCTAACTGAAGGTATTAAGGATCAAATGTATGAAACTTCAGCAAAACATTAAAACAAACAGAAAGGAAGTCCAGAAACTCTAAGGTAACACTAATAAAAAACATATGAGCAAATGTTGTGTATGCTGTGTTTCTAATTAAACCTTGAAACAATACAGTAATAAGCTTTTCTACTTTTGCAAGATGTTAGCTGAAAAGTCATGTAAATACAGTCCAGCACTATTTTTTAAAAAAGTCCTTTATCTTTTAAAATTGGAAAAACCCCCACAAAGTTTTCCCCACTTACTCTAAGTAATCTCAGCTGTGGAGGTGAAGTATTGTAAAGCTTATTTTACATCAGAGGAGCTATACATAGGCTAAGGCACCTGCAGCTAGCATCTGCCCCTCTAACATCACAGAAGTCTTACTACAGATGGTATTGGTTTTTTTCTTGTGGCTTTTGTAAAATGTAATAATTTAATACTGAAGGGATGTATGGGAATCCGATAAATACATAGCCTAAGGTGTCAGCTAACTAATTCTCTCTCTCTCTCTCTCTCTCTCTCTCTCTCTCTCTCTCACACACACACACACACACACACACACACACACACAAAGTTTCACTCTGACATTATTGCAGATAACAAATGGCGTTAAGAAAAACAAAGCAAATGTAGGATAAAGAAAGTGTTATGTACTGAGTTGAATAGGATCCAAAATGCAGCAGTCTGATTCGTCCTAGAACAATAGGATCCAAAATGCAGCAGTCTGATTGGTCCTAGAAGAATAGGATTCAGAATGCAGCAGTCTGATTGGTCCTAGAACAATGCAGCAGTATCATTGGTCTGCAGAAGCTACCCAATCCAGCTCCAGATGGAAGTGAATCCACAACCTGATTGGCCTACAGGAGAACTCCGGAATTAGCCAATCACGTGCAGCTCATTGTGTAAATAATGTATATAAAGCAGATACTTTGGGGAAACTTCCATTCCTCCTCACCACTATGAGCTGAATAAAGAGCATGAAATCCACTCTCGACTCTGAGTATATTTCAGAAAGCAAATATGAAAAAACAAGGCAAGATTGCAAGACCATCAGGAGGGATCATGACCTTAGCTAGTATAACTGGGAAGAGGGACTGATGGTTAAAACAGTCTATGATGGGAATAGGAGTCTCCTAATAACTCTCAGCACCTCTAACAAACTACAGTTTCCAGGATTCTTTGGGAGAAACCATGATTGTTTAAAGTGGTATAATACTGCTTTAAACGTATAGTGCTGATTGGACCTTTATATGTTTGCATTGTTTTTATGCCTTGAATTATTTTTAATTGTTTAGCTATGGAACAGTTTTTAATTGTTTTTACACTTGTTTTATGGCTGCAACTGATCTGTTTTATAATTGTATATTTTATTGCTGTAACCTGCCCTGGGACCTTGTTGTGTGAAAAAGTTAATAAAATAGAACAAGTACGCTAAAGCTGTTAGCCAGATTTCGCTGTATCAGAGAAATTGGCACAGGGCATAAGGACAGCTTGGAACTGTGTAAAGGTAAAGGTAAAGGTAAAGGTACCCCTGCCCGTACGGGCCAGTCTTGACAGACTCTAGGGTTGTGCGCCCATCTCACTCAAGAGGCCGGGGGCCTGCGCTTTCCGGAGACACTTCCGGGTCACGTGGCCAGCGTGACATCGCTGCTCTGGCGAGCCAGAGCCGCACACGGAAACGCCGTTTACCTTCCCGCTAGTAAGCGGTCCCTATTTATCTACTTGCACCCGGGGGTGCTTTTGAACTGCTAGGTTGGCAGGCGCTGGGACCGAACAACGGGAGCGCACCCCACCGTGGGGATTCGAACCGCCGACCTTTCGATCAGCAAGCCCTAGGCACTGAGGCTTTTACCCACAGCGCCACCCGCATCCTTGGAACTGTGTAGCTTCAGATAATTCTGATGAAACTTTTTTTAATGTAATGAAACACACAAGACATAACCAGGAGACCTCAATCCTTCAAGAAAACTAGACCTAGTTTAAAAGGACTGCTTGCCTATAGATTGGGCACAGCAGTTCAAAGAGACCATACAAAGGTGACAACCTGTTTTCTGTTCATGGTAGAGGTGGAAAGTGTTCATGGGCTTTGTTGTTTGTCAGATTGGTGTTATACCTGTTGCACCTAAGTGTCGTTAAACACTTATTAAAATCATCTGAAGGGCATGAAGTTGAAGTAAACACTAGTTAATAGTTTGCTGTGGACCACTTCCTACTCATGTTTGAAATATGATCCCTAGCTTAATGTTACACCCAGGCCAGGGATCATGGTTTGTTACATTCCAAAACAAAAAACAAAAAACGAGCAGTAAGCAAACCTTAGCTATGGACCATGGTTCCTTGGGAGTGAAACAAACCACAATGTCTGGTTTGGAGATAAAGTTAAACCAGAGATTGAGACCCATTTCCTTCCAGCATGCATGAGGAGAAGCGACGTGGGTGCAACTCACTCGTGCATGGTAAACCATGCTTTATGGCTTACCAAGATGTGTGATCACAGCCACTGTGCACATATAAAAACGTCATGTAATAAGGCCGTAAGAATGCTTATATTATGACTTGTTCCATAATCTCAGTTGCTAATTGGTTCTGTTTTCTCTCTCCTACAAAGGCAAGTTTTTATGGTGCATTTTATCGCTTTATTATTTCATTTTAAGCATCTTATTTTGCATTTTTATGTTGCGTTTTATGCCTTCTGTTATTAGGCAGATCACACAAATTTAGTAAATAAAATTTACTAAATAACTACTTCAGGTAGTTGCTTTGCTACAGGTTGGCCCCAAAGAGTTGCTCGCAAACCATGGCATTGAGCACCACAGCCCTGAAGGCAAGCCTTGGGACTACACTCTTCCCTTTTAAAAGGGATGCCATATGTCTGGGTTCTCCTGGACACATCCAGGAATTGGGCAGGAAAATGGGGCCCGGGCAGATTTCCTGCAAATCGGCAAAATGTATGGCAAGTTTTAAAATCAACTTAGATTTTGGGGGGAGATGTGTTGGGAATTCCATTCCTCCCGTGCTGCAGATGTGTGGGATTGTTACATGTCACATGTCTGTGTTTACATTCCAGCACTGATTGTTGGAGTCTTGTGAGCAGAAATTGAGATATGCTGTTCCGTTCTGTACAGCTATTGCTTTTGCAGTTCTCTCTCTGAGGAAGAAAGACACACAGAGAGGCCATGTTTTCTTTGTTATATTAAATAGACGTAAATTAGACCTCAAGGCTCAGCTTCTGTTTGGACTCTGCTAGTCATGTGTTCATGTCCTTGGATATGGGTCACATCAGCGCAACTGGACACCGGAGTGATGAACCCCATGCAACGCTGCATTGGAGGGGGGCACCGGCCTCAGCGTTATCACCCAAAAGGTCAACAAGTTTGAGCAAAAGAACACCACCACTTCCCCCCCCCCCAAAGCTTAACCTTAACTTCCTCATAACTACCCACACCTACCTGTGACCAGTTATTAGCACACAGTAAGCAAAAAAGCCAGCAAATCAAATCAGCTGATAAACAAAAAAATCCTACTTGGCCCCCCGAAAGGTGACCACCCACTGCCTGCACTGCCAGTAGAGTGGGGAGCCCATTGAGTGAAGAGGCCAGGAGAGGCGGGGGGCTTAAATAGGCCCCAAGTCAGCCCTGCTCTCTCCCCAGTGTTGGCACAATGTCCATCTGCACATGGAAATCTATTGCCAGGCCCTTCCATCCCCTGAGTGGCTGCAAAAGCTGCTCACAGCTGCAGCTGTTTTGGGCACAGTACTCTGCAATCTGCTGCCCCAAGCAACTATTTCAGTTTCCCTTTTATCAAACCCTCGCGCAATGTTGAAACTATGTATGCGGATAGTATGCACAACTATCATGCAGTAGATGTAGAAAGCAAGCCAAAGGCCAAATAAAATGTTATTAACCAGCAAAAAACAACGAAATTTTGTGAGCTAGTATAGCAAGTTTACGTCACGCCCATGAAAGGGATTCTCTGCAAAAGCATGAAGTGCTACAGTATGCCAACAAAAATAATTAATATTGCAGAGGCTTTATATTTACACACAACATGCACAGACAACGCATAAAAGGTTTTGAAAATGGTTCAGCATACATACTGGCATGCAGCTCAGATTCATTCTCACTTCTCTTATTTAGCATTGTTTCTGAGTTAACTTGAAAGGTATAGGTGGGGAAACCAGAAATATCACACAATATAATATTGCCTCCTGAGAAAACATCTAGATTTGGGCATCTACATAGTCCTTTAATGCAACAGCCACATCTTTATATAAGCATAGACTGAAGGCATTTCTAAATAAGGGGTTGCCAACCAAGCACCCATGGGCACAGGCCTAGGACCCTTGTACCTACAGGACCGCCTCTCCCGGTATGCCCCACGGAGAGCCTCAAGGTCCATAAATAGCAACACCCTAGTGATCCCGGGCCCTAAGGAAGTTAGATTAGCTTCAACCAGAGCCAGGGCCTTTTCAACTCTGGCTCCGGCCTGGTGGAACGCTCTGCCTCAAGAGACCAGGGCCCTGCAGGATCTGATTTCTTTCCACAGGGCCTGTAAGACAGAGTTGTTCCGCCTGGCCTTTGGCTTGGAGCCAATTTGATTCCCTCCCCCTCTTTCTTTTCCTTTCTCCTCCTGCGATGAGGCTACATTTTAATATTTTAATGTTTCAATATTTTAATGTTGTATTTAATTTTGTTTTTAAGTTGTATTCATTCAACTTGTTTTTATTATTGCTTGTTAGCCGCCCTGAGCCTGGCCTTGGCTGGGGAGGGCGGGGTATAAATATTATTATTATTATTATTATTATTATTATTATTATTATTATTATTATTTTATTAATGCCCTTGGATGAACTGTAACTCCCAGATTCCCAGCTTTCATTTAAGTAAACCTCTCACATTCTTAGAACCTGAGATATGAGGCAAAGGGTACAAACTGTGGGATATTCAGCCTCATATAACCAATATGCTTGTCTAATTAATGCACAAAGGGGTTAAGACCATAGAGTAAGCTGTCCTGCCTGAGTTTGCTAGGTCACTTCCCCCACCTTGGGAGGAATGGTTATCAAGCCTTTACTCTTCCCATTCCACCATGTGAACCCTACCAGTAAAGAAGTCTAAGGTGGATGTTCCAAGCTTAGACCACATGGCTTAAGCAAGCTATCTTTGTGTTTCTATACAAATAATTTGGAAACATTTACCACTTTGGAACTTAAGTTATACAGTGGTACCTCGGGTTAAGTACTTAATTTGTTCCGGAGGTCCGTTCTTAACCTGAAACTGTTCTTAACCTGAAGCACCACTTTAGCTAATGGGGCCTCCTGCTGCTGCCGCGCCGCCAGAGCCCAATTTCTGTTCTCATCCTGAAGCAAAGTTCTTAACCTGAAGCACTATTTCTGGATAAGTGGAGTGTTTAACCTGAAGCGTATGTAACCTGAAGCGTATGTAACCCGAGGTACCACGGTACTTCCTGTCTTTTCTTACTGCTGTATAGAAAAGCACATGAATCTTACCTTCGAAGAGTTTGTAAGTAAACTATTTTTAACTTACCAAACATGTGGTCACCCCTGCTTTAAAGATAAATGAGAACATGGTTTGACTGTAATTAATTTTATGAAATAATAATAATAATAATAATAATAATAATAATAATAATAATAGAACAAATAAAGCAGTGGATTCCCCGCCCCCACGTCAGATCACTGGCTATGACAACTCACCACTTGAAGACCAATGCCCTAACACATGTATACTGTCTGTGCCAAATTAACATGTAATTGTAGGATGCAAGGATTAACGAGCCTGTGGAGACACCCCACTTCTGCAAACCTTAGCTTGTTTATAATAATTGCCAATTACACCGGCAAAAAATGCCAGAATACAGAATATACAATCACTATTATGTATGAATAACATCAGTTTGGAGACAAGTTACTTCCTTTCAAATGAGATTCAAAAGGAAGTAAAATAGTTCACATAGCATTGTGTTATAAGAGAAAATACCGTAGTTGCTTTTAGAAAACTTCAAGGATAGGAAAAAATGCTCACACTAGGATAAAATGAATTCCTATGCATATTTTTCTATGAAGTTTGAAAGGGGGAGAAATTCAATTTAGTTCTAGTTTAAAGACAAATTTATCAAATCTGGACTTTCCAAAAAGGAACTGAAATGCAGCCAACCTTTTAAAAATTGCTCTTATCTGAATTTTGTAATGCAGTTCTCTAACCAAACAGTGTTTACAAAGAAAGCACATATAAGGTGAAATGTATATAATATGAATATATTAGTGAAAACAACATACACAAATACACTGGGAGAAATTGCTTGCAAAAGTGTGTGTGTGTGTGTGTGTGTGTGTGTGTGTGTGTGTGTGTAACAAACAAAATGTTTATTAGGAGAAATTTTCACTAAAATGCTGAATAATTGCAAACTACTGAAATCTCTTCAAGAATTCCCATTCCAGAATAAAGCAAGTATACACCAAAATAAATATAACTATGGTCTGGCAGTTAGTACATACGATTTTAAGCATATAAATCAAGGTGGCTACACAGATTATTCTCAAAGTTGAATGGAGCTGTAATTGCACTTCCCTATGAAAATAGATCCAATCAGGCAGCTGCAATTATTATCATAATCTTCTAGGTTAGTAAATTAGTTTTAGCTGCAAGCAGCACATTATAGAAATCCTATAGTATTTTTCTGCTAACTGAAGGGACAAGAAATGGGAGCATCATACCTGGCATTTACCTTAAGTTTCCATTTTAATTTACCTTTAAAAAGCTATTATAATCTCTGTGTGGCCTACAAAATAACTACGTTCCAGTTTGACTCTGCACAACTCTAGAACTCAAAAACGCTTGGAAGCAGTCATGCACAGGATATTCATCAAATATTAATTGCATTGACGTGCCATTAGTAATTTTATGGTGCACAATTCCTGTCCCTCTAAAAATTATGCATCAGTCGTTAAAAATTGGATCGTGAACACAGCCAATATAACCCCATGTGCTTCTCTTGAAATTATTACCCAGTCAGATCTAAAGTAAAACGTTAACCTGTGATTCACGTACAGTACAGCCGCACAGAGTAGCTGGGGAAGCTCAGCCAGATGGGCGGAGTACAAATAAATAAATAAATAAATAAATAATGATATAGGTAAAGGTAAAGGGGCCCCTGACCATTAGGTCCAGTCGTGGCCGACTCTGGGCTTGCGGCACCCATCTCGCTTTATTGGCCGAGGGAGCTGGCGTACAGCTTCCGGGTCATGTGGCCAGCCGCTTCTGGTGAACCAGAGCAGCGCACGGAAACGCCGTTTACCTTCCTGCCAGAGTGGTACCTATTTATCTACTTGCACTTTGATGTGCTTTTGAACTGCTAGGTTGGCAGGAGCAGGGACCGAGCAACGGGAGCTCACCCTGTCGCGGGGATTCGAACCTTCTGATTGGCAAGTCCTAAGCTCTGTGATTTAACCCACAGCGCCACCCTCATTCCACTACTTATGATATAGGAAACATCTTATTTCAATGATTTTCCAGGGTTCTAGGAGCACTTATCATGACAGTCAGCTACAGAACTCCTGGTGCTGTTGGCATCTCTCTGTCTCGAGAGACAATGGAGTGCACCTCTGGGGGTGAAGACAAGCTGCTGGAGAATCACAGCGCCTGCCGTGGCTGCAGAGATCAGTACCTCGTAACTGCTGCCTCTCTCGCTCTTTTGCTGCATTAGTGTCACTGATGTGAACTCCTTGGGGCACAGGTCTGGGCAGTGTATATGGAAGTCTTGGGCTGCTCAGAAGAAAATACCCCTCTCTTGGCCTCACCAGTGTGGTCCTAAGGAAAGCAGAACAATACATTTGGCACCAGCTTGGCTGCAGGAGTTGCCAGAAGGAGGCACCATCCAAGAGTCTTAGAGACTCCACTCCAGATTTGTGTAGAGTTTACTCCTTAGACTTTTCTTCTCCTGAAGATTTCCCACAAGGCAGAACACCTGCACAATGCAGAGAGAACTCAGGGACATGTTCCAAGGTGCACACTCAGTACATATACTAGTGAAGTCTATTGCTCCTCCCCAGCATAGCTATGCATGCAAAAGGGAATGATCAGTATGTTTTTTCTAATAATTTCATCTATACCAGGGTTTCCCAAACTTGGGTCTTCAGCTGTTTTTGGACTACAACTTCCATCATCCCTAGCTAGCAGGAACCATGGCTAGGGATGATGGGAACTGTAGTCCAAAAACAGTTGGAGACCCATGTTTGGAAAACCCTGATCTATATTCATGAAGAATATCTGCTCACAACAGTTCCTCCCTCTCTGCCTTTTAAACTGGAGAGGGTGGTAATTGTTTTTGTTTGCCACTATGCTATGTACTGTATTTTTGTGGTTTTATATTGTAAACTGCCCTGTGATCCTCGGATGAAGGGTAGTACAGAAATTTAATAAACAATAATAGTAATAATGTTCAAATCCTGCCACTGAATCACAGAAGCCCACACAGCTGCAGGAAGAGAAGAAGTGTTTGTGTCCCTTCAAGTTTTAAATTCACCAGCTGATATGTGGCTAAGGTCACAATGGGAAGATGTGAGCAGAGGGGGCTAATTTATGGACAGTGTTTGAATATAATCAGTGCGATACCGAATAAGCTATTCTGGCTGTCAAAGTTTATTTTTAATTTTTTGTTGAAGAACTGCTAACACTTGTCTTTGATGACTAACAGTGCTGGGTGGTAAAATAAAACACACACACACACACACACACACTATAATAATAACAACAACAACATAAGTAGCTTTGTGAGCAGACCAGCTGAAAATCAGGTGGCAAGAGTGCCAATACCAGTACAATCATACAACTGATACTCATAATTCCAGGGCCATGACCTGATTCCCCCACATCTAATATCATATTTAGTTATCCATACAGGCCATATTTATGCAACATAAATAAAATGCAGTATTAAAATACCATTATCACAAAACAACAAATGATAGCATAAAGATTTCCAAAAGAAATAATTTATTTATTTATTTTTACAACATGACTAATGACCATTTAAAAAAGCCAAAGAAATCACCCTGGTGAGGGTGTTCCATGGCTGGCTTGCTACCACCAAGAATACCTCCTTCCTGGTCACACTTCACTTGGGGCCAACTCCCTGCTGAGTTGTGCAACACGGAGACTAAGTTAGCTGCTTCTGCCATCGCCTAGACTGGTGTATTGCCAGGGAAGCAGCCAGTAGATGGTGCTCCTGTTTTCAATGTAGTTGTAGCTTCTATATACATAGAAGCTACAGCTTTATCACAGCTGCAGGCTGTGAGAAAGAAGGGAGCCACCTTGCTCAGAGCCAACTGCGGAGGTAAAGGAGGAACACAAGAGAAGGCTGACCTTGCCCTGAGCCACGTCAAGCACTGACTTAAAAGTGTGAACTCTTAAGGAGGTGCCCTTAGAAGTAGATGGGAAAAGGGGATGACAACATGAATACCTGGCATCAAAGACTATGTAATCCTGGCACAGGGACACTGCAAATGCTATATAAGGCCCCAGCTCCAGCAATCCATCATGGTTCCAGTTTGGACTGCCCAGGTAAAGTGCCAAGCATATTTTGGCCTTAGGAAGAGGGGTGCCATCACCAGTTTTTGCAATCTTCCTGGCAGAAATGTCATGTGGCTGAGCTAGCTTTACAACTTTATCTTTAAGTATTCTTTAATAGCCTTTAAGTGAGAGCTGGACCATAAAGAAGGCTGATCGCCGAAGAATCCATGCTTTTGAATTATGGTGCTGGAGGAGACTCTTGAGAGTCCCATGGATTACAAGAAGATCAAACCTATCCATTCTGAAGGAAATCAGCCCTGAGTGCTCCCTGGAAGGACAGATCCTGAGAGCTGAGACTCCAATATTTTGACCACCTCATGAGAAGAGAAGACTCGCTGGAAAAGACCCTGATGTTGGGAAAGATGGAGGGCACAAGGAGAAGGGGACGACAGAGGACGAGATGGTTGGACAGTGTCCTCGAAGCTACCAGCATGAGTTTGACCAAACTGCGGGAGGCAGTGGAAGACAGGAGTGCCTGGCATGCTCTGGTCCATGGGATCATGAAGAGTCGGACACGACTAAATGACTAAACAACAACAAACAACAATTATCTTTACTTTGTATATAGCACCTGCTGCTGCTTCCTTACCTATTAAAATAGTAGTTAATAAAGCTTGCTTCTGCTGCCTACAAGTTTGTTGCCCTCCGTTTACTGAGATCCATAGAACCTGCTGCTGCTTGGTGGTTGCCACAGTTGGGTGACCACTGGGGGAGGGCAGTACAACTGGTTGTAAATTGAAAAGTAGGCTGGTGGGGGATAGCTGATGGCTGGGTGAGGTGGTGCGCCGTTTGCCCTAATGGGCTAGCCTTCACTGGGTTACTTCTGACTGCACAAGTTCAACTTGCAGGACGTATCAAGCTTTAACAAAGCAGCTGAAGTGTAACATGAAGCTTTAGAAATATAAACAGCCTTGCAAAGAAGTGCCATGACTTAAAATTGAAGTAGAAACCCAACTGGAGAACCTGAACGTTTATGTTCATTGGTCAAAGCAAGGATCTGTCGATTATCCTGGTGCTCCAGCAGGGAACTCCGTTGTTGCTGCTCTGAAAAAAAATCCAAGAGCTGTGCTCTCCTGTGCCTGCTCCACCACACTTCTATTCCACATGTAGCTTGTGTGAAAACAATACACGTTAAGGATTTAAAACATAGGGGATAGAATTGTTTTAAGAATGTAGTTTATGGTACCAAAAGAGTTAAGTACCTCCCCTCCTACTGCTTCCCCATTCTTAACAATCATCTCCAAAAACTGCTTTTCTAAAAGACACAGAGCGTGCCACAACCTACTTCAGTTAGTCCATTAGATAAAACTGTTTTTTACATTTCTCCAGCAAATCAAACCCAGGGAGGAAAAGCTTGGCTATCGAGACAAAACAACATATTTCAAGGTTTCTCAGGACCAACAACAACACTTTTTCTGGGCTGACATCTGTGTCCTTGGAAAGGTGCCAAGAGAGTAGATTAGATTATTCTGGTTTAATGAAGCAAAAGGCTTTCCTAGAGAGTGTAATTGTTATAGGCCAATCTTGATCTTCAGGGCTCCAGCAAAAGATCTTTCATGTGTTCCACTTGTTCAGTGCTTCAGCTGCTGTAACGTCATGCTTTTAACCTGAGCTGTCATTTTTTACTTTGGGGGGGGGATCATAAATGTAAACTGTTCTTACCCTCTGCCTATTGTTGGACATCTCTAATGAACTGAAAATGCAGCCTAGATTATTCTTAAGGAATGTGCTACACCAGGGTTAGGTAACCTTTCGGAAGTCACATCTTATTATTATTTATTCAATTTATATATCACCCTATATCATCTGAAGGCAGCCCAGTTTTTTAATGGTTGATGTTTTATTCTGTTTTTAGTATTTTGTTTGAAGCCACCCAGAATGGCTCAGGCAACCCAGTCAGACTGGCGGAATAATAATAATAATAATAATAATAATAATAATAATAATAATAATAATTAAAGATCTCAGGGCGGTGTACAATATACCATGGCCATATCCAGATACACATCCCATTTACAGTCATCTATCCATCAACACACTCCTCAATTCTCCCCTGCTCTCACTGACATTTCATTTTTCTCTTCTGGTCTCTGTCCCCCTCATCATCCATTAAGTGTGTCTCACACAAACCCATCCATTCACATTTACAGTATTTCACTTCCTGTATCGGCATTTCCCTTTAAAGAAAGCTGCAAATTTATATTTTCTTCTGGGTTCCCAGCAATTTTTTTTAGGATGTATTGCAAGACTGGCAAGGAGAGAAGACGCAAAAGACCAGAGAGGAACCAGAGGTGGATTTAGGGGAGCCCAACCAGTTTAGCTGCACTTGGCGTGGAGCCTTAGGGGCACCGCAACTATGACAGAATGGAGTGCAAGAGATGGCGGATGCCGAATTCTGGTGTTGCACAAGGTTCCGCTGAAATTTGAGACCTCAAGGTCCGCTGCTGCAGGAACCCTGCAGGGTGATGGTGGATTTGGGTCAAGGGTCCTCCACCCACCTTTCGTTATATGCTTTATATAAAATTTGGCATGGAAATTCTGACAGTGGACAGTTCTTTCCACTTAGAAAATGACTATATTTGTCAGGCGCGGAGAGTCCTCCCCTCCCTTCGGTAACTTCAAAGACAAGAATTAATGAGCAGTTTATATTTATAGACCTTTTTATTCAGTTATCTGGTTGCAAGCAAAAATCCACATCCCTCCACAAGGAGAACAGTTGGTTACAGGGGTACTTTGTGTTACGTAACGCCCCCCCCCCCTTACGAATGTTTCGGGTTGCACACTCTGCTAACCTGGAAGTAGATGCCCCTTCTTGTGAACTTTGCCCCAGGATGTGAGCGGAAGTCTCTCTGGCAGTGCGGCAGCAGCAGGAGGTGCCATTAGTGAAAGTGCACCTCATGTTACAAGCGGTTTCTGGTTACGAACGGACCTCCGGAACAGATTAAGTACATAACACAAGGTATCAGTGTACTCTAAATCCTCCCCCTTCCGTCTCTCACAACATTATGGGTGCCAACAGGAAGTCCCTCCTCCTTTCTGCGTTCTTTGTTCTCTAATATGGATGGATCTCCTAGTCCTTGGGGAGGGAGGGTCTTTCACACTCTCTAATGATGTCTCTGCTGGTTGTTCCCTCCCTCCTGGTTATCTGCCCATTATCCTGTAGCTAGGCAACTCTTATCTAATCTGTTCTGTGTCTTTGTCTCTCCCTGCTTCTGAAACCGCTGGAGACAAGGAGGGGCAAATCTTCCCCCTCCAGCTGCTCATCAGAGAGAAGCTGCTGTGCCTGAGAATGCATTCCCCAATCCTCTGATCCAGACCATTCCCTGACAATATTATTCCAGACGTCATGAAATACACCTTTGAGGACACACAACTGAGGAACATATTCTGAATTCTGCTTCCCGCCCACCCACTCTTCGGTGGAGAGGTTTGTCATCCATCAGATAAAAGTCATAACCAGTTAAGGAATATTCAGTTAGCATACTGAAAGGCACGTAAGTGCTATCTGTAGGAGATCACTTGTTCCATTAGACTGAACTGGGGGGGGGGATACCACAAGCCTACGCAAGTACTAGGCCTTTTTATCACAATAGCATCTTGTGTCTTAATAACCTTGAAGCAGATGTTCAACACGGAACCAGGTTTTCACTTAAACTGTTCTGCACTTCACTGGAAATAAGAATGGAATGGCCGACAGGTACACGTAACTGGCCTTCTGTGGTGTTTTAGCATTAAAAGAGGGAAAGTACATGTCCTGACTTAGGAGGAACGCTAGTGTTCTTTGTCCCACTGGTTGTAGCTTCTGCCAGCTTATCTGTATATCTTCTAGTGAAAATGAGAGAGAGAGAGAGAGAGAGAGAGAGAGAGAGAGAGAGAGAGAGAGATGTACAGTATCAGAGATGTTAATCTCCAAGGAGAAATACAACTGCCAGTGATAACTGGCAACTGGTATAAGAAAGATCTGTATCCTCAAATTATCTGGCTGATTCCTTTTTTTTTTTAATGACTGGATTCTATTTCTCTGATTCTCTTTAACAAAGCAGTTAGGTATTTTAAAATCTGTATAAAACTGTGCCCCTCAAAGGTCAGTGGTACACCCCTCTCAGATCTGCACCCTAGATGGCTGCCTAGTTGCCCTAATGATAGCACCAGCCCTGGCTACAAAGCTTCTTTTCCAGGCTGTCTGGAGTACTAAACTGAAGCACACCTGCCAAGGGTTAGGAATATGCTGCAACATTCTATTGCAGGCCCCACTTATAAATTCAAAATGTCAAAACTTGCAGAGTACACTCCTTGCACTATACCCCTGCTGACCATGCAGGAAATATTTGACTACAGCAAACACCACAATGGAAGTAACATTTCTATATTATACCAGTAAATGTTGCCGGTGTAAGTACTTTGCAGTAACATGACACAAAAAAAGAATTACAATGTTCCAATGTAAGGAAAGCAGATTGTAAGTGAGAATAAAATTGCTGATGCTGATAAAACAGCTGTTTGGAGAAATCAACACACAGAGCTCTCTCTCTCTCTCTCTTGCTTTCTGTTACTCAGAGAGAGACATTAAAAAGTCTGCATAGGATAAAGGGCTATCACAGCTAGATTGCAAGCATAAAGCCCACTTTCCTAATATGTTGATAGAAATATATCCCTGTTTCAATTCCCTCATATTGATTTAATGAGCCTATTATAACTGTAATTGAGTAACAGCAAATCAGAATTTCAGACAGGAAAAAATGACTGTGTGTGCTTTATATAAAAAGTTGTTTCATTCAAGAAGACCCAGTTATTGGTGGTAAGTATCTCATTTTTCTCTTCAACACTGTCTTGGATGAATGGACACACCTTTATCAAGTCTACCCAGATATCAATAATGCTGTTGGTGTTTAGGGTTTATTGCTGGTTTTATTTTTGGGATGTTTTAATTGCTTTTAGTAATAATTTCATTGTTTTATTCTTTTTGTAAACCACTTTGCGGCATAGGGTTTTTGGTTTTCTCTCTCAATTTTCCAAATTTATTACAAATACAAAAAACAAAACACATGTAAAAAAAATAAAAAACAACAAACAAAAAGCAAACATACATCTTCCAATCAAAGATCCAAATTAATTTCCATTGTTAAATGGAACTGATTTTCATTAAATCACATTTTAGCAATTTTCCAATATCCACTTTCTAATAAAATTAACTTGTTCAAATTACTAACTTTTTTTCTTTTCATAATGTTCTCAATCCATATTACCATACAATTCAACATACTCTAATCCTAAGCCAAATTTAATACTTGCAAGTATTTCCACTTATATTATACTATAATATTTTGCTAGATATTCCTTAGATTTCTTCCATTCTTCTTGATATTCCTCCTCTTTCTGATCGCGGATTCTTCCAGTAAGGTCGGCCAGCTCCAAAAAGTCCAACATCTTCATCTCCCAATCTTCCACTGTTGGTATTTCCTGTGATTTCCAATTTTTGGCAAGTAAAATTCTCGCTGCAGTTGTGGCATACAAAAACAGTCTAACGTCTTTTTTAGGCAATTCCATTCCTATTATTCCAAGTAGAAAGGCTTCTGGTTTCGTGGTGTAGGGTTTTTGGGTGGGGGTCTGCAATCAAGTGATATGTAAAGAATCCCCAGGCATGCATCTCCAGATGGTGGAGATGTCAGGCGCCATCCTGGGGCCTGGGCATCTTCACTTGGTCGCAAGTGGCCGATAGCCAGATGCAAAATGTGCCTGGTGAATTTTGAACGCTGCCTGCCAGCTACTGCCAAAATAAGCACATATAGCAGGTGTAGATCACAACAGAAGCCTCTCCAACAGAGCAGTAAAGAGCAGACAAAACCAAAAACTCTGTAGTCAATTCAGCTAAAAAGTGGAAAAACACACAGAGAAACCAAATATCTTGTTGCTGTTAGTTTCTATTTGTGCCACTGTGCAGTTGCTTGGAGTCACAAGACTCTGTTTACATTCCAGAGATTCCATACTGTTGGAAGTCTCACGGAAGACAGGAGACGGTTACTCGTTTCCTGTTCCTTTGTTTTTCAGTTGGGAGAGATGCACTGGGACAACCGATCTCAGTGATCACGGGTAGGAGGAGGAGTTACGCTAAGACCAGACCATGTCATTACAGAGGAGGCAGGTTTAGTCGTTGTCTGAGGACTATCCCTGCCTCCGGGTCTGGTCCTGACCGGATGGATACTAGAATCAGCAAGGGATACCCACATGACCTGAAAGTGTTGCTGTGCAATGCCAGGTCAATGATTCATAAGACCACTGCCATCGATGACTTGATCATGGATGGAGGACTTGACCTGGCATGTGTAACAGAGACTTGGTTGGATGAAGCAGATGGGCCTGTCCTTGCCGCTGCTTGTCCACCAGGTTTCTCTTACGCACAGCAACCCAGGTCATGTGGGCGGGGAGGGGGGGTTGCAGTGATTTTTAGGAAGTCATTAGTTTGCACCAGGCGTCCTATTGGGAAGACCCAGTTTTCCGAGTGCATGTTCTGGAAGTTGGGCAATAGGGGCAGTACAGGATTCCTTTTGGTGTACCGACCTCCCCGCTGCACCAAGGATTCCCTGCCCGAGCTGCTTCAGGTTGTGGTGGATGTTCTCCTGGAGACACCTAGCTTGGTTGTCCTAGGGGATTTTAACATCTATGCCGACACAACCTTACAAGGGGCCGCTCGGGACTTCGTGGAAAGCATGGCCTCCATGGGGCTGTCCCTGAATAAGTCTGGCCTAACCCATAGCCGCAGACATGCCTTGGACCTGGTGTTTACCTCTATGGATGTTGGTGATCTGACACTAAGTAAAAGCGAAACGAAAGAAGTGCCATGGTCAGATCACTTCCTGGTGCAACTGGACTTCTCTGCGAACCATCCCCTCTGCAGGGAGGTGGGACCGATTCAGATGGTCCGCCCCCGCCACTTAATGGATCCAAATATCGGTAGTGGCGCCTGCCCTGTGGAATGCCCTCCCATCAGATGTCAAAGCGATAAACATCTACCTGACATTCAGAAGACATCTGAAGGCAGCCCTGTTCAAGGAAGTTTTTAATATGTGACATTTTAGTGTATCTTTCATCTTTGTTGGAAGCCGCCCAGAGTGGCTGGGGAAACCCAGCCAGATGGGCGGGGTACAAATAAATTATTATTATTATTATTATTATTATTATTATTATTATTATTATTATTTCAGTTGCTGTCCTTCACAGAGAGAGGATGATTTCTTTTCTGTCTGCATAGTTAGAAATAAATAAAACACTCTTTGAAATGTAGCTCATAAATCTCGTCACTTCTGCTGCTTTGATACTCTGCGTAATGGGAACGTGCTTGGAGCCTCATCAAAGGCTCAGGTCGTTAATCACGTCGGAGGTGATTCCGGAAGAGTCGCTCGGTTGAGCAGAAATTCCGACAGTTGCCTATGTCTATAGTTCAATATCATGGGGTGGGGTGCGGTGAGGAACTCAGTGAACATGTTGCAGGGTGAAGCATGACAGGAAGACATGGTTACCACCTTAAACTGCTGGCTCCAAAATTCACCCTCCACTGCCTGACATGCATAAGCCAGGACAGGTGATGGTCAGCCATGTTTGCCTGTTCCCCTGCCCATCCCACTCTCTACTTCTATGTGCAGAACTTCCCTCCAAGTTGCCCACTGCATAGCCGAAACTAAGCCTACATTACTTGGCACTCAGCAATCCAACCACAATCCACCAACAACATCCTGTTCTGCTGCTGTTGGGGACTGAAAAAACAATGAAGGATTATTGCACATCTGGCAGGTCACAATATGAGACTGGTGGGTAAACTTGACTTTCAAGTTGTGCAGACTGGACTGTTTACAGTGGGATCTCCTTATGGCAAGACAATCTTAATTTGTCCACAGATTTCCAGGTCCAATCTGATGCGGCAGGATCACTGGGGTTCGGGCTGTTCTTCTTGTTGGTGTGCTCAGCACTGGCCAGATAGTTGGCAAGACAAAGCCATCACTCGGGATCTTACTTTTCTGGAGTTTCCCCCCATAGCTGTGGCTGTCCACCTTTGGACCAAGGAATTCCGAAATCGCCAGGTGTGCTTCTCGACCGATAACCAGGCTGTGGTTAACGTACTGGTAAGACAGTCATCGCATTCCGAGAGGGTGTCTCGCCTGCTTTGATCATTTGTGTTGCTGTGCCTTGAGTGTAACATCATTTTTGTGGCCAAATTTATCCCAGGAGTTAATAATGACATAGCAGATGCTCTATCTCATTTTCAGATGGTTTGTTTCTGATCATTAGCACCCTGGTCCAACCCCCTGCAATGCAGGAATAAGCAGCTGTCCATATGGAGATTGAACCTGCAACTTTGGCATTACCAGACCATGTTCTAACCAACTGAGCTATCCATTTGTATAGAGGGAATATCACATTTAATCTATTAGGTCTTCAGGCTATCCTCTCAGCATGCAGTTTCTCAAGCACAGGTAGTTATGAAAACAGCAAGAAAGTAAAACAGCCTTTCTTAGCTTTTCATTCTGAAGGCACCAGACACTTTTCAAGATCATTTTAGTTCTGTAACGCTTGTTTCTTCCTTAGATTGTCAAAAACTAAAGCTTAATTATTTGTTATGCTTGTTTTAGTAGAAGTGACACTGAAATGTTAAAATATTAATTTATAAAACTTCTGTTACAATAGAAAGAAAACAAGTTAATCATTCTAGCTGGTATTATTAATGACAACATACTCCATTATCTAAACTACAAATTGCATTTCAGGTGCCTTCAATTTAAATTCTGTTGCCTCACAGTGCGTTTGTGCTTGCTGTGATATATTCATGATTAAAATTCCTTTACGACTTGCCTTCCATTCCCAGATGCATATTTAAGTTGCCTTTTGAGCCATCATCTTCTTGGAATGTTTGCAACAATCCTCACAGAAACCTAATGTGAGTTTGCCTGTTCCTATGTATAAAGTGAAACAGTAAATTCAAAGACTTTACATAGACAAGTCAACTGGGTAGCACATTTGCAAAGCTAAGCAGGGTCTGGTATGGTTTCAAATTGGATGAGGGACCATGTGTTGAGATTCCTGCATTGTAGGGCACTAGACTAGATGACCCTATGGGTCCCTTCCAGCTCTACAATTCCGCCACCTAACACATTTGTTAGTTTTTTAATGTTTCATGATCCACAGATATGAGCTAGCAATGTACATCTATCAACAGGGAAAGAAGGCCCAGTTACATGGAAGCGTTTATCCATGACTCCTCCTGTAGTTAGGGATGGAGGAAAACTTCCTTTGCTTTGCATTTTTGGAACTGGCCTAATCTGCACCTCCCAGATTGGAACATAATTATCCTTGGATCCTCACTTCAAAATGCATGAAAATGTATTTTAGGATAAAATGCATTTAAAAGGTAAAGGTAAAGGGACCCCTGACCATTAGGCCCAGTCGTGACCGACTCTGGGGTTGCGGCGCTCGTCTCGCTTTATTGGCCAAGGGAGCTGGCGTACAGCTTCTGGGTCATGTGGCCAGCATGACTAAGCCACTTCTGGCAAACCAGAGCAGCACACGGAAACGCCATTTACCTTCCCGCCGAAGTGGTACCTATTTATCTACTTGCACTTTGCCGTGCTTCCAACTGCTAGGTTGGCAGGAGCAGGGACCGAGCAACGGGAGCTCACTCCGTCGCGGGGATTTGAACTGCTGACCTTCTGATCGGCAAGTCCTAGGCTCTGTGGTTTAACCCACAGCGCCACCTGCGTCCCGAAAATGCATTTAGATACGTGTATATTGAGGTGAAATATATACAGTGGCACCTCTACTTGCAGATGCGATCTGTTCCAGGGTGCCGTTTGCACCCTGAAAAGTCCATAAGTCGAGCACCGCTCCTGCGCATGCACGTGACACGATAGAGCGCTCCTGCACATGCACGAAGCGTGCAGATCGCTCCTGTGCATGCGCAAAGCGGCGAACCCAGAAGTAGCTTCTGGGTTTGCCTCATTCTTAACCTGAAAAAACGCAATGTGAAGCAAACGCAACTTGAGGTATGACTGTATTGAAATGCATGCTCTGTGATAAAATACAACTTTTGAACTTTATTATTATTATTATAAAAAAAAGATTTACACCCACCAATTTCACGTGCCCCCAGGAAAAATATTGACATGGCCCGATGCAAAGATGGCCAGAGGAAAAGATGTAAATCTTGAATTTGTACATTCCATCAAGGCAAAAGTAAAGAAGGTCTGCCTATCCACATCTCTCCATCCTGACTGGAAGAGACATTATTGCAGTTCGAAAACACTGTTCAAAGAAAAGCCCTTAAGTGGGGCACAGAACAGAGGGGTGTTGCCTAGGGTCATTCCCATGGGCCAAACAGACAGCCCCAGACCCCAACTGATGTTGAAAGGCTGTATATCAATAGTGATGGGCTATTCACGGAGAGAAGCAAAGTTACAGAGAACCAGGCAGAGGGCCTTCTCGGTAGTGGCACCCTCCTTGTGGAATGCCCTCCCTTCAAATATCAAGGACATAAAGAACTACACAACTTTTAGAAGACATCTGAAGGCAGCCGTGTATCAGGAAGTTTTTAATGTTTGATGTTTTATTGTTTTAATAAATGCTGTAAGCCGCCCAGAGTGGGTGGGGAAATCCAGCCAGATGGGCAGGGCAGAAATAATAAAATTATAAATTATTATTATTACAGAGGCCATTAGGAGTCAACTAATTATGGGTCATTTCCAGCCTTAAGCATTACATATGTTTTAACTTCTTCATTAAGTACCACATACCCTATCCTCTTAATAAATTCTGAGCAGGCTTCACTGAAAAATTAAGGGGCTAATTAGATAAAAAATGCTGATGTGAACTATGGATGCCCTGTTACGTATTCAGAAGTACCCCCACTGGTTGGTATCCAACTAAACAATTCCACTAGTGCAAACACATTTGGCTGTGTAATGTAACTTCCCTTCCTTCTACCCTCCCTGTGCACCCCCAAAATCTGCTCTGGAGGGTTGAGGGAACCCTCAGAACATATTTAGGGAGCACACAGGGAGAGGGAGAGGAAGTTCCATTGCACAGCCAAAAGTGCTTGTGCTATATAAACTGTTTAAAGGGATATCAGCCTCTCTGTTTAATGGGGCTTCCTCGCAAGCAAGCATGTGCAGGCATTTCAGACTAGGTCTTAATAGGCTTAATAACATCTAGTGCAGATCTTATTTTTCTTCTGATATGCTTGGCAATTCTAATTTTACTCAAGAATTCACAATAATACATCCATTAGAGGAATTACCTATTTTTTTTCCACAAATTAGAATGTTCCATATTTAACATTTCTTTGACTGTTTCTGTATATAGCCCTCCAAACTTATTTAATGTAGGGATCATCTCTACAAACAATGGGGATCAAAAGCAGCTGTAAGGCAGACACCGAAGGGACAAAAAGACAGCTACACAGAATTTGAATATTCCTGGGGCATTCAAAAGAAATCCATTTACTTCACCAAGGAAAAAATTTGGCAGTAAAAAACAAAATAAAAATGTCCACACGATTAGCCTAAAAATACCACCCAATACAACAACCTGTATTAAATATGCTCAGTATACAGTGGCGTAGCGTGGGTTGTCAGCACCCGGGGCAAGGCAAGTAATTTGCGCCCCCTAACCCGTGGATTTGCCCTAACCCCAGATGTTGCGCCCGGTGCGGCCGGCCACCCCCCACGCTACGCCACTGTCAGTATAGAAATATCATATCACATGCAACCTAAGAATTCAAAGCATAGTATAAAATATTACCATGTTATCTTCAAAATGTGCTGGCAGCACTGCAGATTTATACAACTGCATTGTGCACTTTTAGGGATCAATTAAGTTTGCTCTTTCCATAATTGTAGCTATTATCTTCCATGTTTTTATTTCTTTCTCAAATTATTTGTTTTTTGAAAGTTTGTACGATATCCGAGACCTGGGAGAAGAGGCAGTGGAAGAGGACTGGAAAAAATTTAAGGACTATTTACAAAAACATTATAAGATATATGAATGTTGAGAATTTGCTAAGTTTTGAGAAAAACATGCTTCAGTATTGAAATTCGGAGATGATTGAAACTAAGTTATGACCGAGAAAAGTTTAAATTTTAGAGTAAATAATTAGATGAAAATACAAAAACACATGAAACAAGGTATTAATTTGCTGTTTACTTTTATTGAAAAGAATGCAGGGATGGAAGATGTGGGGGAGTCCAGTTGATAATGAAAAAAGATTTGGAAAAATGAATTTTCGTTTATTTAATTACTTCTTTCTTTTTGTAAAACAGCTTTTGTTGTGTTATTGACGATGTATTCAGACCTTGGAAAATAAAGCAATACAAAATATTAAAAAAAAAAAAAGAAAGTTTGTACGATAGCGTATCAGAAAGCAGTGCTAGAAATATGATGTGGTCTGATCCAAAGCAGCGTAGAAAGCCAGTGATTTTTAAGGACTCGGTGAAATACAACTTAATTTCATCTAAGCATGGGTTTATTCAGGATTAAAGCAAATGTAAATTTATTGGGTAAAAATGAAAAGAAAAGATGGGGCTAAATACATTCTAAAGGATTAGGGTTAATCTGAACCATGCTGACATCCATATCAAAGAGATCTATAGATTTATTTCTAGAGGGCCCAATCAGATTAACTATCCATTTCAGCACTGTGGAATTTTCCAGTATCCTTGCTTTTATGACTGAAGTACCAACTTGTAAAATGAAATTGGTGGTTATCCGAAAAGTAGAATAATGAAATAATTTGTTCCTACACATTTTAGAAACTTGACACTACATACCTAGAGTATTTCCAAGCTGGTTCCTTGTTGTATTTGAAAAACCTGATCACCATATATAATATTTTCGCTCTTCTTATTAAACCCCCAAAACTTAGTCTTTCAATTTACATAGCACATTTGCGGCTTCCTGTCTATAAATATGTTCAGGATTCTATTTTGAGGGAGAATACCTCCAAGATTAAAAAAACAACCCAAAACCTTAATTAAGCACAGCTATTTTTCATATTCATTCTATACAAATCATTTTGTGAATGTCAGAACCACAATTTAAATTAATAATGAAAATAAAAACACTCAAGAATGTGGACTAGAAGATACTGTATTCCATTTGGTGTACTGGCCAAGGTTGTTTTCAAAAGCATATACAGTGGTACCTTTGGTTACGTACTTAATTCGTTCCGGAGGTCCGTTCTTAACCTGAAGCACCACTTTAGCTAATGGGGCCTCCCGCTGCTGCCGCGCCGCTGCTGCCCGATTTCTGTTCTCATCCTGAAGCAAAGTTCTTAACCCGAGGTACTATTTCCAGGTTAGTGGAGTCTGTAACCTGAAGCATCTGTAACCCGAGGTACCACTGTACATATCGTTCTCCAAGAAAACATACCTTATATTTGATCAATTCTGGTACACAGTAGGGTTGTGCAGCCATAAGATCCATTTTGCACCTGTATTTTAGCATCTGGAGAACTACAGTTCCCATCACCTCTAACTAACATTCATGATGGCTGGGGCTGATGGGAGTTGGAGTTCAACAAAACCTGCAGGGCTACAGGTTCCTGTTGCCTCAGTGACATCTAGAAGCAGTCCAATTTGTTTTGGATCCACTCTGTGTTGTTCCAATTTGATTCATTTTTGGGATCCAAATCTTGTCGATTTGGCCTCATTGACCTTTATAGGGAATCTAAAAATGGCTGTTAACTTTCGTTCTTTTCACACAAGTGGAGGTAGCTTGCAAGCAAAGGAGCCCCTCCCAAAGTATATTAATTATGCCAGGTTTCAGTCAATTGATGAAAATTGATGGACATGACCTAATTAGCTCCATAAATTTCAATGGATCTACTCTGAGTAGGATTATTTGATACAACCTTCAGTTTCCAGTAGGTTACACAGATGTAGATAGATATAGATTTCTAGATATAGATATATAAAATTTAAAATATCAGATTTCCACTAATTTTATGTTGATTTTCCTAGCCAAAGTATTCTAGTCATATTTCTAAAGCATAAATGAAATTCTTACATGCAAATCACAAGGAGATATTCCAGGTTTATACAAATTAGCAAATATCATTACAGTACTTGAAAGCAGAAAATAATTGGGCAGTTAGTGAGTATTCAGGGTTTGAGATCAAACTGATAATTATCCAGCCAAGGGGTGTGTGTGCTAAAATAGAGGTATGAACTTGGGTATTTTGTTGATTTGGTTCTCTGCCCATGTTTGCCAGTGGACTATAGCACTTAATTGCATGTACTCTGCATGGAGTAACTTAAAATAGAGAACTATATTCCCTTGTGTCCAATTTGGTTTAATAACTGCTAAAATAAGGTTCTGCAACTATAAAACCTTTCAGAGTGTGCACAGTGGAACCAGCACAAAGTGAATAATTACCTTTTAGATTTATACTTTGGTATGCCACATGTAACTTTCTGGTTTCCTCTTCTTTTGGTAATTATCATTTATGCCTTACTGTTCCAATTCCAACTTTAAAATGTGCATGCTGTAACAGAAAGATCTACGTAGCACAGGTCATGCTGATAAAAAATAATGTTAGCAACCTAATTCGCTATTCAGAACTTGATTCTTCTTTTCAGTTCTCATCAGAATATATATAAAGAGAAGGATGCCTATTGCAACAAGAACAATTTTGTTTTTCCAAAGGAAGAAGAGTTTCATATGGTTTCTTTAGATGGGGGGTACAATTTTCCCATTAAAAAACAACTATAATCTAAACTTCATTTCTTGCTCATTGCAGTTAGGATCAGGATGGAAGTTAAAACATACAACCATTCCTTTCAAATTATATGTGCCAATATGCAAACCTCATTTTACAACTCCTTCAAGAACAATGAGATTGTTCGTGAATTACATAGTTTAAAGTTTAAGTTACTAGTAGCATGATTTGTGTGCACAGAAAGAAAGTAACCAGAAGGCTTGCCACAAATACTGCACTATGGCTGGAATCATAACTTTCCTTCCATGACTAGAAAAGAGTTTATGTTCCTGGAACAGGGCTTCCCTGCCACCCCCTTCTCTCTGCAGTCCTCAGCATCCCTCCCCACCCCCACCCCCAAATCTGCTCCTAGGGGTTGAGGGATCATTGGGTATGGTACAGAAGACGGCAATTGGAAGAGATCCTTCTTCTGCCCTTTATCTGTATGGTGGGGCAACTGAGGATCCCATTCTCTAATGTCTAAGTCATAGATTCTAAACAGAACCCAATAAGAAAAATATCAAGTGTGTAGAATTCAATATCAAGCTGTTCTCCAATGCACCTGCCCAAGCCACTTTCAGGGGGCAGAGTTTGCGAGTGACAGTAAAGCCCTATTGTAGAAGCAGAAGTCATTGTGCAGGGCTTCTGCTGTTGGGGCTATTTGGGTGAATCCTACCCAATCATTGGAGAACCTGGTAACCTGGTTAGAAACAAAGCTGTCAAGTGTTCAGCATATGCAACGCTAAGCTTTATTCTTCCTCCAAAGTGGGAGGGAGATGAAATGGTCTTCCCACATTTGCAGGCAGTGAAAGTGGGTGAAGTGGGTTTTGCCGCAAACTCTCCCTGCAGTCAATATTTCTTCCCAGGAACTCCCTCAGACTGATGCTATGTAAGATAGACACTCCTGTTTACTCTGCACCCAGTGTACTCACACTGCTTGTTTGATGATAGCCACAATCCATATCTATCCCATATGTCTTTCTTTGTTTCTTTATAAAACACCGAATTTTGATGCATTTCCCCCATAACCAGCTGTGATCCAAGTTGAGAATGAGCTATCTGTGATTTAAGACAGTAATGTATACACAACCACAGTTTCATTTCAAGGTGCAACTTGGAAGGAGGAAAGATGCCAAAACACAATCAACTATCCCTGTCAAATGTTACATAAAACCTTCACTGCCTTGTTCCATTTGCTAATAGCTGCCTTAGTTGGTACCCAAGATGGAAGTGAGATACACATACACAATATGTTTCTTTTGAAAAATCTCCCTCTCTTCCCATATTAGAAGTTTATGTTCATAATTATGAATCCTATTATTTAAACTCAACATAAAAACCAATGAGATGCATCCTTGTTTTGAAAACAAATGTTGAGGATATTAAAACAGAGCATTTGCTTTCAATTAAACTTGAAATCAGTGTGTGGGCTAATAATGATGATGTAGTAAAATCAGCCAACCTCAAAAGATCTGTACTGTCAGTTAAGGTAGATATAACAAAAACTTTGCAAACAGGATTGCAAAGGCTGTTAACCAACAAAGTTTTTTTCTTTTTAATAGTTCACCATCCCTCACATACTGATATTGTTAAATGTGAAACAGAAATGACATGAAAAAGGTGGAGCCGACTTATTTTACTGTTTACAAAAAGTTTTTCTGCCTGGTTACCTAAATGCAATTTTTACTCACCACAGGTGACCAAACTAGTGATTATTTGCAAGCCTGTGCTAAAATACAGAACGGGGACAACTAATCAACAATTTTTAAAGCCCCTTCAGAGAAGACGGAATCTTCCTCGCAGAACAGTAGGAAGGTGCTTGTAATAAATTGTGTGTGATGAACATACAGCTGTTTCACCACATAAATATAGCAGTTTCCTTCCCACATGTACACAACCAGCAGAATTTCTTATTAGGAAGAAGCTGTGGGAACTTTGTCTTAACACATAGCAGCCCTTTGAATGGCAGAGCTCAGTATTAAGAGGCACAAACTAGCACCATGGACAGCAATTAATCCTGTTGGAGGCATACTCTGAAGGAAAGAAATAGCAAGGTCTATGTCATAGCAATCATTTTCTCCATTAATTCTCTCTTTCTTTCTTCTTAATTGCTTGTGTGTGTGTGTGTGTGCGCGCGCACACACACGCACGCACGCACGCACGCACACATGCGCATTGTGTGCGCATGTGGGGGTGGAGGTGGTTAGGGTCAGCTTTCAGAAGGCTAGATTTGGCCCAGGAAATACCAAATGCTAGCTTCTAGATTAGAATTAGTGTTAGCTGTATTTCATCAGCATTAACATTTCATTGATTTAATAGGTCAGCAAAAACATTTTATCTAATGTCCACTGTTATAGGATCAGGTCAATGGCCTGTCTAGTCTTGAATTGTGTTCTTACAGTAGCCAAGCAAATGTTTTTTGAGCCCACAAGCCCGAGCTGAGTTTAACAGCACTCTGTTCACTTGGGAATCCAATCAACTAGCATTAAGAGGCATACTGCTTCAAACAGTTGAGGCAGAGCATGGGCAGGAAACGAACAATGTTATATTGTCTGGTTCAAATCATTTTTGGAGTTTTTTCCACATCATATGGCACAGGTGGACTATAAATTGCAGCATAATTGTTTTGGAGGTAAATTCATACTGACACAAACAGACTGAATGGCCTTGCCAAAGATGTGTGAAATATATCACGAAGATATGCACTGTAAGTGATAGCCCTCCCAAACATTAACAGCCAGTGAACCTAACTCCTCCTTTTTTTTTATAAGGAGGAAGGTGGATTTTAATGTGCTGTCAGCAGGGAAAGCTGCAGGGTCCAAATGCCAGGTGCCAGACTTAACTTCTGTTATTATTTATTTCCTCATGCAACACAATTGTGTCCCATACTACATTTGGTTTTCAATTGTGCATTTAAATAGCTAAACACGCAGAGCAAAACAGTCTTTCCACTGTGAAACTGGTTCGGCATTGTTTTATCCATCCTGAACAAGTAAGAAACATTATCAGTAGCCAGTGGGGGCTTGAAGCTACCACTGCCAAGCATCATTTGAATTTTATGTAAGGCTAAAAAGAGAGAGATAAATAAAGATGCCTGTTGGTGAAATTCAGTAGGTACTGTTCAAGAGAGGGATGCCAAGTTCACAGCCATCACCAACCCTGCTCTTCTATCCACCCACCTATAAAGGGGAACATGCTTTACATGCAAGTGATGTGAAATTCTGATCATGCAAAGTTCCACATCATGGAATGAACCCACAGCAGACACCCCTCTTCACACGTTTTCCTCCACTGTATTTCCATGCTGTCCATCACCACATGCAGGAAAGGGGGAGGAGAGCCCCTGCTCCCCTACTCTGTGCATTTATAAACCATATAAAGAGAATGACTAAATTGGGCTATTATGTACATAAATAGAGAGCTCCCCCCAGTCAGCATAATCAACACTTGTGGATGGCAGAAGTTGTCCAGGTTAAGAGCTTTGGGTTTGGAGTGGGCATAGGAAAGCCTCAACATCTCCAGGCAGGGCTGGGAAAAGACCCCCATCTAAAAAACTTGGAGAGCTACCAGTAGCCTTCATCAACAAGGCTGTGCTAGGTGGCGCAATGGCATGAATCAGTATAAGCAAACCAGATCCTGGTTTGTCTCTGAAGCTTGCTTGGAGTGGAGTACTAGAGCAAAGAACTACAAAGAGGCAGTGAATGGACTAAGACTGGCCAATAATTCTAGAGGTTACAGCTTTGCAAAGATTGGCATGGCTCGGCCAATGATCCAGATCTGAAAGCCCACTCACTGACAGAGACAGCTCCCCAGCCCACCTGCTAAGAAAATGTTAAAGAGGCAGAAGACAAACCTAAGCCAACTTTGCCATGGATTCCACTGGCAACCTGGGAGAAGACTGACCTGTCAGGGCAACAAACTCCCAGTGCAATGGTTTATTTATGACTTTTTTCCAAAAATGAAGAGACGCAAACTATCTCTATCTTATTATCTCTCTTATTTATTGAATATACAAATTGCAAACTTCACAGATTAGTAAAACAATTACGTCACTGCTTAACTACTACTAGAGTTCTTATTTAGCAGTCTGAGGAAGCTATTCAAAACAGTGTTCAAGCATTTTAAAAAAAATAATCTTACAAGTTAAAACTGAATGACATGTGGATGACAAAGAGTCTTCAGGCCTTAAATCACCCCATACACCCAAAATCACACAGGGTAGAATTGAATGCTGCTGTTCCCCTCATGTAACACCTTTTGATCCAGCCTATGGTTCCACTAATGGAAGGTGATTTTTCACTGAAAATCTGTTTGAGGGCTGGCAGAGACTTGAGGACAGCATGGAAGGTGATGCACAGGAAAGGAGAAATGAAAGAAAATTGTCTTCCTTTAGTCTGCTGGAACAAAAGCTGTTTCGCTTGTGTAATAGGAACAGATTTCATCCAGTAGTTCTTTAATTTGACAAGCTCTTAAGCTCAGCTATTTATATTTAGTAAAAAGAGAGAGAGAAACCTTATTTGAATTATGGCTTTGTAAAGTGACACATTCTAAGACTTGCATTTCTTTCAGATAAACATGTACAAGTCATAATACATGTATCAAATTCAAAAGCATAACTAGTGAATTCTTTTCAACATGAGGCTGGTGTGTCGCAAGACTTATAGTTACAGCTTAGCCACATAATAATATGATCAGCCCTGTGAAAGAGCTGTCTCTGGAAAAGTGAAATTAAAATAAATATATTTAGTATTGTACTGTCTAGTAGTGATTTCTCCTGCATATCAAATATACAAAGGACATACAGATGGTGCTTTTAGCTGCTAACTCACGTCAAGTTAGCAGTTCCAATGTTAAGCAAAGTTTTTGGCACCCTCTAGAGGTTTTATCCTACTTTTATTTTAGCTATATTGATCATCAGCTCAAGAAGGGGAGAGTGGAAGAGAGGAAAAGTGGCTTGATATGGTATGTCTCAAATGGTATTTCCCCCCCCCCACACACCCCAACACCTTATATCCAGCTGTACAAAGCTGACAGACCATTTCACCAGAAAAAGAAAGTAGAGGGAAATTGCATTTATCCTGTTTATAAAATAAAATGTATAGCACTTGGCATAGTATCTTATCAGATCCTTAGTAAACAGTGACAGTCAATAGTGTATAAATACTTCATTAGGTTCACAGAATGGACTAAAGAAAAAAAAGCCCACATTCCTAGCTGTGCAAATTTATTTATTTCATAAGATTTATATACCCTTTGATTATAATAAAATCTCAAAGTGGCTTTAAAAAAGGACACCTTTTCCCCCAGTAAGCAAAGTTAACTATTTAAAACATTTTAAAAATAATTAAAACCAGTGATAAGTTGAAAACCAGATTGAACCAAACTGTCAACATTCTACATGTCGGGATAGGCTTGCCTGATCAAAAAATATTTTAAGCAGGTGCTAAAAAGGGTACAGTGAAGACTCCTGGCTGATGTCAATAGGCAGGGAGTTCCAAAGTGCAGACACACTAGAAGACCCATTTCTTACGAATGCAGAACAATTATTATATGGGACTTGCAACAGTGCCAGTTCTGCAGATTGAAGCAGTTGAGTAGGCATAAATAGGGCAGAAATTTCCTATTAGGCAAGGAAAAGCAGCCACCTCAGGTGACGGAAGTACAAGAAGCAGCCTGTTCCCAAACCGTTAAGGGTCTTCCATACTAATAGTAACACCTTGAACTTGGCCTGGTAGCAAATTGGCAACCAGGTGTCTGAGCATAGGTATTATATGCTGACAGTATCTCACTCCTGTCAGCAATATTTGGCTATTTAACAACTCTTCTTAATTCCAGAACTCCATAGTAAACAATCTGCAAGAACCCTAAAGAGCTCGCCTACTGTTTAACATACACATTCAACATACTGTTTCACTAGGTTAAAAAAGTAAAGGTAAAGGACCCCTGACAGTTAAGTCCAGTTGCGAATGATTCTGGGGTTGTGGCGCTCATCTCGCTTTACTGGCCGAGGGAGCAGACGTTTGTCCGCAGTTTTTCCGGGTCATGTGGCCAGCATGACTAAGCAGCTTCTGGCAAAACCAAAGCAGCACACTGAAATGGGGTTTACCTTCCCACTGGAGCGGTACCTATTTATCTACTTGCACTTTGATGTGCTTTCGAACTGCTAGGTTGACAGGAGCTGGGACCGAGCAACAGGAGCTCACCCTGTCACAGGCATTCCAATCGGCAAGCTCTAGGCTCTGTGGTTTAGACCACAGTGCCACCCGCGTCCCTTCCTTCACTAGGTTAGGGGTCCCCAGTATAGGCTTTGCGGGATGAAGGGAACCATTTTTCATGGGAAGTAATAAACACATCACCACTGCCATGGGAAGCCCTTGTTTCTGAGAAAAGAGAAACAACCTGATGCTTCTCTCATTTGGTATCAAATCTCTCTCTTCAATGTGATCTCAAAAAGCAGCTGACAAAGCAAGTTTTTTTTTTCAAAACCACCAACATTATTTTGAGCCACTTGGACCACTTCTTAATCAAGGCCTTTTATTTTGTGTGTTTTTAGAATGGAAAATCCCTCTGTCTGGGCTGGAATTTATACAGTGGTACCTCGGGTTACATATGCGTCAGGTTACATACGCTTCAGGTTACAGACTCTGCTAACCCAGAAATAGTACCTCAGGTTAAGAACTTTGCTTCAGGATGAGAACAGAAATCATGCTCCGGTGGCGCGGTGGCAGCAGGAGGCCCCATTAGCTAAAGTGGTACCTCGGGTTAAGAACAGTTTCAGGTTAAGAATGGACCTCCGGAATGAATTAAGTACTTAACCTGAGGTACCACTGTATTGCTGTTTTATTTAAGTGACTTATGTTTTTAACTGATTGCGTTTTACTGCTGCTATTGTTCACCTTTTGAATCGTACAGTATTGTGCTATGATGTGTAAGCTATGCCTAAAAAGGCAGTCTATAAATGTATTAAATATAAGACATGCAGTTGAGGACCCACATTAATTTCCTCCTTTGTTTACTCAGTTTGTCTATAGTTAGTTCCTAGGTGAAGAAGAAGTAGTTGAAGAAGGAACTTGTGATGGATATGAGCAGCAGAAGGAAGCCAGTGTGGATCTGAAAGCTGAGGAGTGAGCAGGGTTTCCTGTCTGATGTACTTTAATAAAGCTGTTCATGTCTGAGTTTACCAAAAGTGTCTGGATTCTGTGTCTAAGACATGCAGCCCTATTGGGCAGTATGAAGTTTGAAAACCACTGGAAGCTAAAGGAAAAATGTAGACACTTCTATATCAAGTTACTACTTCAAGAAATGAAGCTGGGTTCAAGCAAGACCCAAGCCAGTGATTCAGCTTAAAGGCTTTATTAAGGCCTCAAGAACAGACTGGGGAAACAGGGGAAGGGGTTTGATTTATATACACTTCAGCAAGACCCTGGCAACATCCACCTAGTGCATGATTGGCTGCTTTGAGCCAGTCACCCAATCACAATGCAGGCTTCAGAATCCTGACCTACATTGTGATGCAGACTCAAGCTCAGAGCAGGAGACAACAAGGAACATAACAGACACTAAGGAACATACACAACAAGTCTTGTGCTTTGTGTACTGCTTTTTGAAGAGACAAGTCCATAAGGCCCCTGGCCATGTGAGAGGAACAGAAGGGAATGTTTCACATTTGGATGCAATGTCTGAGAGAGAGGTTATGTCGGCTGAAGCTGATCAGAACAAGTCTGGCCAAGATAATTAGCCATCAAAATATCATTTGGTTATTTTTTTAAAAAAAATTTATGATCCTCTTATAAATCAAAGATTGTTGCTCTGTGTTCTGTAGGTTACAAATTTTTTTTGAGTCTGAGGACATATCCAAACCTTGTGTTACCAACAAAAACAGCAGAAGCAACATCTGAAAGAAGCTTGCTCTTGGGTGACAACACAGCTAATGAAGCCTAAGACAAAGCTCGTGAGTGCAGGAGATAAAGTGTTCTCAGTCAAGAGTGCTCAACTGTGGAACAATCTACTAGAAGTGGGTGGGGAAGATTGAGCCAAGTGTTACCTTCAAAGCATGAAGCAAAGGCCATTAGTCTGGCTGCAACTATGGGCAAGGAACAAGACTTCTACTTCTTTAGACACCAGTATACCAATATACAGGGGACGCGGGTGGCGCTGTGGGTTAAACCACAGAGCCTAGGACTTGCCAATCTGAAGGTCGGCGGTTCAAATCCCTGTGACAGGGTGAGCTCCCGTAGCTTGGTCCCTGCTCCTGCCCACCTAGCAGTTCGAAAGCACGTCAAGTGTAAGTAGATAAATAGGTACTGATCCAGTGGGAAGGTAAACGGCTTTTCAGTGCACTGCTCTGGTTCGCCAGAAGCGGCTTAGTCATGCTGGCCACATGACCCGGAAGCTGTACACTGGCTCCCTCGGCCAGTAAAGTGAGATGAGTGCCGCAACCCCAGAGTTGTCCGCGACTGGACCTAATGGTCAGAGGTACTTTTACCTTTATACCAATATACAATACAAAGATCCAAAGAGTATAGCAGGCACAAAAAGCAGATTTTGTGTCTTCCCAATGTCACTTTGGGAAATCTAATACGTGACTAGATTCTGCTATGGAATATCAAAAATATGAATAGAATGTGTGAAATCTAAAGACTAAGAGCAGAAATAAAAAATAAAGGCATGTTTAAGAAGCTAACGGAGTGGGGGGAACATAGCTACATACTCTACTGTGTAAATTTTTGAAAGACTTGTTACTTGATAACATTATTGTTATGAGTTTGGGTAGCGGTCAATCTGGATGATACTCCAGGTCCCTTCTAATTCTTGGGATCATGTGAGGCTAGAAGGTATAAGAGCGAACCTGGTGAATAGGCCACACCGGTCCCTTTGTCAGGGTAGTGGCTTTAGCTGGCCAGTTAAGTGTTAATAAGCACCTCAAAGAATGTTCTGAGTGATGTTGCTGTCCAGGAACGGAGTAGGCATTTTAGCCACTCCCCTCATCTGGCTGGAGGCCTTGTGATCTTAGTTAGAAAAACAAGAGCCAGAGTTGTTGTGAGAGAGATCTAAAAAGCTGGATGCTAAAACTATGTGTTGAGTTTTTGGGCCCCCCCTGGAAATCTAAAGGGGAAGTTAGATATTTGGAGGTGTGATGCTCTGAACCCCTCCATCCTATGCCTAGGTTGTATATATGTGTAAATAAAGCCACATATCCTAAAGACACCAAAGTCCCTGCTGACATTTATTCCAGGGAAACTGAGCCTGGGTAAGCACAGGAACCCCTGGAATCACCAACCACTAGAAGGCTGGGATGGTGTGTAAAGTTATTAAACACATTTAAATCTGCTCTCTCTCATGCTTAAGGCATTATATGTAAGACAGACATTTTCAAATGAAGGTCATAATACACACACGCACGGCTGTATGAATGTGTGTGTGAACCAGCTCTACAACAGACCTAGGGGAAATTAATTGCCCTGATTACATCATGTTGGTTTGACAAGTAGAGGCAACAGAGAACATGCAAGGTGTTATTGTAGTAATGTAACATTTGTTGCAAACCTTTTCTTCAAAAACAAACAAACTCTGTTGCAATAACATAACTTGAGTAATAACTTTGAAGCATGTTTTGAGTTTGGACAGAGCAACCATGGCTACATTTTGTTTAAAAAGTATCTTAGTAGCTATGTGCCTCTGCCTTTGTAAAACACAACCACAAATAGCTCAGACTTCATCTGAAAAGACTGAGAAGTTTCCAAAATCAAAGTAGAAAGAGTTTGGGTCCAGCAATAATCTGGAGCTGTTTGATTGTTTTCCTACAATCTGGAAATAATCTGGTAAATCCACATTTTCCAGAATTTTTTACCTGTTTTTACCTGTTTGGTAAACAAGGTCCACCTATCAATTTTGAAAATCACAGTCATAGTGGGCTTTAAAAGTGGTTTGCAATATCATCAGATGTATAGACAGATGATATTGCCTTCACAATAACAGATCCAAAGTACTAGGTATTGCAATGAAGTACCAGGTACGGAAATACTGGATTGTTCCCTTCAGAGCTGGTGATAGTTGCAAAGAGAAGTAGAGGAGACAGGTGTTCTTTTAACTCCTCTTTCCAGTCCACCAGGTGTTAACACGACTGCTCTGAGCAGACAGTATCAATGGCTTGCAGCCCCAGACAGAAGTCAATGACATTGGCCCACATCACAACACGAAGACCAGGATCCCACCTTAGGTCTTACCCGCCCCGCCCCCCAGCCTCACATCAGTCTGGAACTCTTCTCAGTGGAAGTGACAGCAGTAGCAACATGCTGGAGCTCAATCTGTTATTCAATCATTCCACACACACATTTCCCTAGAAATATCTAGAATCAAAACATGACCCCAGCACTACATCAGCCATTTGAGTCTCTTGTTCATTTTGAAACCAGATGATAGTTTAAGTGCTAACTAGCCACCTGTACAGCATGCAGAAACTTCATTTCCAACCAAACATCTAATACTATCAAAGCTCATGGAAGTATCAAAATCCTGGCTAGAACACCCACCCACCCTGGCATCCTACACACACACACACACACACACACACACACACACACACTTACTTTCTGATAGTTTCTTGTGTTGACGTTTTTACCTGGAATCACATTGTTAAAACTGAGTCTTTTCCCTTGAGTTTATTCAGCTTCAACAACAATCCACTGACTCTTCTTATGCCTTTCTCTGCTGCATTAATGACCCTTTTTTGTGAATCCAGGACTTCCTTTTCAGGAAGAGACTTGTGTGCAATATGCAATCAACTCTTAAGCTTCTTTTTAGCATCTAAACACATTGATCTCTTAGTCTGAGGCAGCAATTCTCCACTCACACTTGCAAGTAAGCCCCATTGACTTCAATGGGACTCATTTTTGAGTGAACTTATTATCTTTTTCACTAAGCCTTCAGACAGAGGGGGGGGGGGCACTTCCCATAGCCTTTATAGCACTTCTATAAATATAAGCCTTTATAGCACTTTATAGCACTTCTATAAATACAAGTGTTTCACTTTTCATATAGCTTTTGATGTCTAATATGCATAATACTCATACATATTGGATTCCCAAGCAACTAGAAAAGCGAACAAACTTGAAAATGCCACAGGACTGCCGAAATCTCTAGTCAGAGCTGCATGGCTGAACATATTACCATATACCACTTGTTTTTAACTTTAAAATGGGTTTAGCAGGTGTAAAACATTTAATTTATTGCATTCATACATCTTCCCACACATCTACCATATTTTCCCCAGTCTATTCTGAATTTCAGTTCAACTGGAACACCTGTCTTCAAAATAATATCATAATATTGCAAAGACGAATCCTTTCTAGGACATTACAAGCAATTTTCTCAAAAATGTAAGTGTATCTTTCTATCCAGATTTCCCTATACAATAGCCTACTGCTAAAATGTCAAATTGAAATATAAAAAAAATAATAAACAGCATATTTCCTGTGACAGATGTAACCCGTTTTATTTCTCCAGATTTAATAGTTTTAGTCCCTCTGGAACTGTATTTAATCTTGTTTTATATGCAGTTTTAATGTTACTTTATTTCCCTCCCTAATATTTTATTTATATTTGTAAGCTTCTTTTGATTATTTTTTAAAAGCTATTTAGTATAAATAATAACACAGATTTCCTATACATTGTATTCTCTTGGACCAGGAACTTCTTTGATATATTAAAAGGTAACATTTAAAAAGTATGGTAATTTTAGAAAGAATATTTAATTTTACCAACACTATTTCCCCCATCCATGGACTTTCCATCTGTTCTACTTAATAATATATTAATTTCTTTTTATTGTTTTCTCCCCTAATACTAAATAGGTCCTTTTTTCAGAACATAATTCTGAAATTACTGTACTTCAACAGTTTCATTACTTAAATACCATTCCAGATGTCAGACTCCAGTCAGCTTGTCTCCCATTACTAAGGTACCAGTTTTTCATGTTTATAATGTTGTACACTGCCCTGGGGTATTTTGATAAAGGGCGGTATATAAATGGAAAAAATAAATGATGATGATGATGATGATGGTATACATATTTTGCATATATTATTCCCAAACTTTTTGCAGTTGTGTGCTTGTGAGGAAAATGAGATCCAACAGCTACATAAAATGAATTAAAATAGTTATTCAAGCCCACCCACACCACAAATAATTAAGTATTGGCACAATTCATCCAAACTTAAGTATTCTACATACATCCCATTCATTTCAAATGAAGAGATTCACAGCGCAATCTTATACATGCTTAGAGGATTACACTTACAGCCTCAATCATGAATTTAATTCTCCCACTAAAAAAAAGAAAAGGACTAACATAATTACTTATTTCATTTTGGTGGTGCCCAATATAGTTTATTAAAGTTTTAAGTGCTAACAACAAAGATTCATTTAAACATTTTAACAGAAACTAATGGGAAACTACCAGGATAATCTAGAGAATCCCATGGGGGAAAGAACAGACTTGTTTACAAGGAGTGGTGAATTCTCTTGAGCACGATTCAAAATTCAGTTTGACAAACTGAGCTTTTCCCAGCCCTCTCACCATCGGAAATTGTTAGGGTTTTGTTTTTTCCTAACTCCGAGCTCCCAATATACGGTAGTCGCTGGGATTGCAAATGCCTCACAAACTAAGCCCCGCCCTCTCTCCCCAGTATCTTCACTGTAACAGTGGTCTCAATATGAAACCAGTATGTCGGGTGGAACCTTGCCAGAGGCAAAAGAAGTCTCAAGCTTGTGTAGCCTAGATGTTCCTCAGCATAACGAAGAGCACAATGTCCTGCAGAAGTATGTACGACTTGTAGTATTCTATGCCTCCCAATTCAAGTCATGAGACCGAGAAGCATACACTTTGCAGGAAATGATGCTCTAAAGCAAGGCTGGGGGAACTCCAGGCCATGGGCCAAACTTGACCTGCCAAACCTCATCATTTGGCCTGTGTACCATTTTCAGGAATCCTTGCCTGGAGCTGGGAATCACAGGAAGGGAGAATATTCTTGTTCTTGAAACCTGCTTGTGGTTTTCCCATAGGCACCTGGTTGGTCACTGTGAGAACAGAATGCTGGACCAGATGGGCCACTGGAATTTCATTCTCTGCTTTTGGGCCTCATTTGTAATAAAGTTTGCTACTGCTCAAAGGCTCTTCCAGCCTCTTGTTTGCTCCCTCATCTCAAGCTTGGGGGAGGATGAAATTCCAAAATTGGGGGAGTTCATATTCCAAAATCCTTCAGGTCCAAATTGTTCTCTGTTTCTATTTAATTCACTATTGTCTTTGATTTGCATCCACACAGCCTATTTAGGTTCATCCAAGAGCCTGTAGCTGCCTAGCACTTGGGTTTGGTTTTTTGCCTTTTTGGCCAGCAGACTCCAGTGCCATATTACAAACATCTTTTGAATGTACCCTACTTTTCTAAAGCACTTTGCCAAGCAGCCTGAGGGAATACTGTGGGAGGAAACATGTCTACCTGCCCCAATAAGAAAACTCATTGCACAGTTCATTGGACCTAAGCCTCCATGAGCCTGATCCCAAGAGAAATGTACTACAAATCTCTCTTGCACCTCTTCCAACCACAATGATCACAAACATCAAACTGCAAGCAAATCAGTGATTTCAGGTATCTGAAATTTATAACTTCATGAAGCAGTGCACTTAAGGTCAACCTCATGCTGCTTTACTCTGGGCTGGAGAAGAAAATGGAAAAAGCTGCAGCTGGAAAATCTACCCTTACTGGGAGCTGCTGTTTGAAGCAAGAGCTTCACATTGCTTCGTGTTAAATGTGTACTGATTATGGAACAGACAGACAAAGATGGCGGCAGACAAGATCCCTTTTCCTGAACAGATGGATGTGAAATCTGAGAGGCTTAGTATCTGCACATTGTTTCGATCACAATGGGGACAAGGCAATATATTGAAATGGATTAAAAAGGAAAATGAAGTAATCAAGTCTGCCACATCGCCAGCTGTAACAGGCAGAAACTGCCACCTGATCCAGTAGCATTTGGATGTGTCAGGCTACAGGCAAAATGCCGCAGGGCTTCCTTGAATTCGTAAGTGGCATTACATAGGAAAACTCTCCTGTATGTGGCGTTTAGAACCAAACCAAAACAACACATCTGTATTTAAAAATTAACTCGTGTGGAGCAATCTCCTTCCACGAACCTCTTCGTTTTGAGACAGTCTGAAACTATAAATAGCTTCTGGAAGCATTCTAGCACTACAATCCAAAAAGAGAGAGGGGGGAAGAAAACCCTATTGATTTCAATGTCACTTGGTTCCAGTGACTAGGATTATAGGCTCTTTCTAAGACTACTGAAAGTTATTCTACAATTTGTGTTTGGTTTTAACTGAGCGAGTATTGCTGCCCACTGTAAAGCTTGCAAAGATCTAGGAGGAAAGCTCTTAGGATGCTCCCGTGCATACTACTGATCTTCTTTGGGGTAGGGGAGGATAGCGAATTGCAGTCGTGTCCTTGTAATGCAAATACAGCCAAAGACAATACAGAATTAGGACCATGCGGGTAGCGTAGAAGAAAGTGTCAAAAACATCAAACATAAATATGGAAGTAGATGCTCTACTTGTCTGCAGGCAAGTGTGCGTGTGTGTATACATACATACATACATACATACACCTTAGTCTCTACAGGAAACAACGATCAATGCAGAGAATGAACTAATCTATGTAACATTAATTTTAAAAAAGAACTTTTTGATTTAAAAGAAAAAGGAATATATAAAAAAACTAAAAGAAATTGTCCAGTAGTACCTTAGAGACCAACTAAGTTTGTTCTTGGTATAAGCTTTCGTGTGCATGCACACTTCTTCAGATACCAAGAACAAACTTAGCTGGTCTCTAAGGTGCTACTGGATAATTATATCTATATCATCTATCATCTATCTATCTATCTATCTATCTATCTATCATCATCTATCTATCTATATCTCGACTGTGTCAGACCAACACGGCTACCCACCTGAATCAAGAAAAAGGAAAACGTTTTCTTTATTATTTAACTTTTTTTGTTACAAATCCTAATAGAAGTACGCAGCTTAAACCAAGTATAAAATAACTGTATCCAGCTTTTCTGTTGTGGCTTCTTTCTTCCCTACTCCAAAAATTGGCACATCACATTGTTCCAATTCTCCTCCTCCCCCTTGGCAAAATAACATGGCTCAGTGTGATCCACAATGGTCAGCAGGGTAATTAAAGCAGCTCAGATGCCTTTGTACTTCCAATAGGTTTTTGAAAAGTCTAATAGTTTGGATGCTGTGCATATCTGAGGAAACTGTGGTGTTTTTGTGTAATTTGATAGCCAGTACAGACAATGGGGACGCGGGTGGCGCTGTGGGCAAAAGCCTCAGCGCCTAGGGCTTGCCGATCAAAAGGTCGGCAGTTCGAATCCCCGCGGCGGGGTGCGCTCCCGTTCTTCGGTCCCAGCGCCTGCCAACCTAGCAGTTCGAAAGCACCCCCAGGTGCAAGTAGATAAATAGGGACCGCTTACTAGCGGGAAGGTAAACGGCGTTTCCGTGTGCAGCTCTGGCTCACCAGAGCAGCGATGTCACGCTGGCCACGTGACCTGGAAGTGTCTCCGGACAGTGCTGGCCCCCGGCCTATAGAGTGAGATGGGCGCACAACCCTAGAGTCTGTCAAGACTGGCCCAAACGGGCAGGGGTACCTTTACCTTTACAGACAATGGGATATATATATATATATATATATATATATATATATATATATATATTTGTGTAAGGTCAACCAGTGTGGCATTTCCAGAGTGCTTCACAATGAGAACTTGGGGATCAGCTGGAATTTCCAGGTTTTGTTGATGACAGAGATCTCCTAAAGCATCACTGAAGTGAAGACTGCACTTTGGCATTCCCATTGGTAGAGGAAGGAAATATAGGTGCTACAATCTTTCATGCTGTCAACTCCAGCTAATAAGAACTCCTGAGATTTCTGCATCAGATCTCTGCTCCAGCCTGATTTTGACTTTGCTACCCACAAGAGATCCTCTGCTTCATTCTTTGTAACGAAATAATGCGGAGCTGTGCTCTAGTTTTTCCTTGGCACACCAGGATAAAGCAGTCAGCCATATCTTTCTTTAAAACAACTAGGTCCTGGAGGGAGAAGCTGCCATTCCTAGGGAATGAAGAAAAAATCCCAGCTAACTTCCAGTTGTCCACATCTTGGTACTTAGTATTTCTCCAAATGGTCATGGTCAGTGGTGGCTAAACATATTGTTTATATTATACACATCAGTCTTATTCAAGAAACTGGAGTTTGCATCAAGTTGTCCAATAAAAGAAAGGTGTACTAAATCTAGGCTGATAATTTCAAACCAAAAGAGAGACTTAAGTGTTGGCATGTGTCATTTGGTTCTTTTGAAATGTTCAGTCTCAAGAACATACTGTACTACTCTTTGATATAAAGAAAAACTGTGATAAGAACTACCAAGAAATATAGGGAGTTAAATGTATTTCTTTGTGACTCATGTAAGTTTCAGGCATGCTAAATGGATCTTTACCCCCAGTGACATAGCGAGTCTCTGGAATTCTTGATTTGGAGAATGGCAATCTAATTCATTTCAGTAAAAGAAGTAGAAAGGGCAGCATAAATTGAAAAATGAGATATGAGCCTGGTCCAATATCTATTCAAGCTAAAGCACTACTGTCTGAGCTCTTACGTTCTATAGACCTGTGGATCTAAAATTGGCCAATATCCTAGCTTCCTAACTTTTGACTACCTGTGTTGTGGGCTGGTAGAATTCCTTTTACCAATGGGTGGGGAAGAAGTGAATGTGTTGTTGGATATTTACTGCAATTATGATATTGCAGTTAAAGTTACAACCAGACACATTGGTGCCCATCCTCAGCTTCATTAAATTCTTTACTTTCTCCATTGATGTCTCGTCCACCGCTTCTCAGTGTGAATCAGGAAGTGACCTATTCAGAAGTGTGTGTGTGTGTGTGTGTGTGTGTGTGTGTGTGTACATGAACACACAGAGCACAGTCCTGTCCATTCTATCCCCTCTTCCCACCTGGTTGTCTGCTTCCCCACCCATGCCCACTCAGCCAACATTCTGTTGAGCTGTTTCCAGCACTGCCATTCCACTTGCCCAATGCAGCTGTTCCCTCTTTTGCCCTGCAGCACACACTGAATCCTAAAAATCAGATTGGGGGAGGCACAGGAAGAGGAAAGGAGAGCTCTGTTGCATGAGTTGATTCCATGCATACAGCATTATATACAAACCATTGAGATATTATGGAGCAGTGTTTTTCAAACCTAAGTCTCCTGCTGTTGCTGAACTACAACTCCCATCGTCCCTGCCCATGGGTCCTGCTAGCTATGGATGATGGGAGCTGTAGTCCAACAATAGCTGAAGACCCAAGTTTGAGAAACACTGCCCTATAGAGGTCCTTTTCCATAGCTGCAAACCTCAGGGTTACTCCAGGTCTCCTGATACCTCGTGTGTGTGGACAGTTTTGCCTCCAGCTCTGCAAGCATAGGACTTCAAATCAGTATTTGCATATACGATGCACTGCACACAGGAGCTTTAAACCACCAAGATCCAAGAATACATTTATCTTCAGTACTGTAAACTTGAAAGGCAAAAATAACTGTCTTGCACAAATTTGAGTAGTAATTATTCAAAAGCTATAGATAGTTCTGATAAGTATGCAGTGAACGAAGAACAGGATGAGATCAGTTTCCATTTTTTTCTTCTTTACGGCTTCTTATGGCTTATTACTGTAATTGAATTCTCTAAACAAAAATCAGTAGGAAGGACTGGCAATGAATCCATTACAAAATAGTAATCTGTGACATCTTGAATATTAATATGATGTTTTGTATTAAAATTAAAAGCTGTTGCTTTGCTGTTGTTCAAAAGTACAACAAAAGGAGTAACTAGGACCACAAACAGTTCATGTTATGGATAAGCTGAACTGGGGGTAGAGGAGGGATTTTCATTTAACATTTTCACATACTCCACAAACCACTTCAGCTATTGAACGGTATGTCACATATGTGGGGAGATGGGCATGCTTCTAGGTTGGAAGGTGATGTTGCCACGTACTCAGAATTGGCTATGGCTAAAATCACCGAACACAAAACAAATTTCTCACATCACCCTCATTCTAACTGGTGCTAAGAAATGAGATTGAATGCATGGGACGACACAGTGCTGCAGGACTGGGGCAGCATCCCAATTGTTTGGGCAATAGGCTGATGGGTTCCTACTTCTCCAGGACCAGTGCAAGTCATTTGCTGCCTTAGGTGGAGGACAAGATGGTACGCTCTCTTCCATGTATAGAAGATGACTAGATGGGTAGCTGACTCATAAGTCAACATCACCAATGTCTGCCACTACACCTGAGGGCAGGAGGCTACCTTGTGGGGTTCAGGGCATACAACATGGTACATGACTTTGTCTTCAACACCTCACTAGGTTCTTCAAGTCCAAAAAGACATGTCTGTACAGTGGTACCTCAGGTTAAGTACTTAATTCATTCCGGAGGTCTGTACTTAACCTGAAACTGTTCTTAACCTGAAGCACCACTTTAGCTAATGGGGCCTCCTGCTGCTGCCGCACTGCTGGAGTACGATTTCTGTTCTCATCCTGAAGCAAAGTTCTTAACCTGAAGCACTATTTCTGGGTTAGCGGAGTTTGAACCTGAAGCGTATGTAACCTGAAGCGTATGTAACCTGAGGTACCACTGTAATGGACTAAAAAAACCTAGACAATGGCTGCCAAGTCTTGAACCAGCACATATAGCTTTCCCTTTAAAAAAATATATTGATCTACAGTATTTAGGAGGTGGTGGTGTTTAGCCTTGTACTATGGAAGAACTTCATTTTCTGCTTACTATAGATTGAAACCTCTGTTAAGGAAACAGGAACATGCCCAGCTGTTTCCCTAACCCTGGTAATTGGTAAATCTAGGAGGATTACCTGTCTTCTACAGATCTAAAACTTCAGGACATTTACATAGGAAACATTATCCTTCAAATATGCTGGGCTGAGTTTAAGGCTTTAAATTAAAGAATGTTACAAGAACATTGAACTGCAGCTGCAAACCAGTAGATAGTGATTCTGTCAAGTTTCAGAAGGGGGGGGGGGAGTGATTCAGAAGTGCCCCGAGGCATCACAAGAGAATTCATTCACTCACTCTCACATTCTCCACATTTCAGTTGTGGTAGTACTGCATGCCCTTGTCTCCAGGTACTGGGGATGCAAAGGAGGAACACATGTCAGGTCTTTAACTCAAGAATCAGAATACACTGTGAGGGCAATTGCACTTTCACCAAGGGGAATTAGTAATCAGACAATAGGCCAAAGCTTAAGATCAAAGAATATACCATTGATTACGAAAGACAGATGTTGATTAATATGCAGGTTGTTACAGGAATGAAAGGTTGATTTTATACACAGTATTTAAACTGGACTATCCACTCTTAGGCTAAACCTAACAGGCGGAAGACAGGATTATCCCAATACCAAATATGGAGAGGGAAAGCAGTAGACATCAGATGGACATGCATAGAAATGCATTAGGTTAAAGCAGCAAGTTAGGATGCAAATACACTTTGCTAGAAGGCACTGCAGATACCTGCATCAGAGCTAGAGAGAAAAAGTAGAGAACAAATATTACCTGTTCCAAGGTAGGGAGTGAGGAGAATCTCTTACTAAGGGGGATCACAATACAGTGGTACCTCGGGTTAAGAACTTAATTCATTCTGGAGGTCCGTTCTTAACCTGAAACTGTTCTTAACCTGAGGTACCACTTTAGCTAATGGAGCCTCCTGCTGCCACCGTGCGATTTCTGTTCTCATCCTGAAGCAAAGTTCTTAACCTGAGGCACTACTTCTGGGTTAGCGGAGTCTGTAACCTGAAGCATCTGTAACCTGAAGCGTCTGTAACCCGAGGTACCAATGTAAATCAGGCGGTTGTCCTCAGCACAAGGTCACCTGGGACTACCTTAGCGATTCCTTACAAATTCCTGGAAGTCGGGATGACTGACTGAATCTTTGGCTACAAAGTGTTTCTTATTATCCAGAAACACCTAGAAAAAAACCCCGTAACAATGGGAGATGAAGGCTGGATCCAAGAAGCGTTTCAGTTAAACAGGTTGTAAACTTTGCATGAGAAATCGGGTTGGCAAAAACAGAACTCCACAGCGCCATCTGGTGTCACAGTGTTATAATGCATATATAAATCGCTTTTTCTTTGCCAACATAGCTGAGTCCCATGGTGGAAGCTGCTCTCTAGTAGATTTTCTTGAGGCACATATTACATGGAACCAACTCTGCAATGAAGGGAGGCATGTATGCTGTGTGGTTCTCCTGGAGCTCTAACTTACCCAGCTAAAAAATAAATAAATATCAGAGGGAAATAACACTGGATAAGAGGAGATAGGAAGGGGGCCAAAGCTGACCAATTTTGGAACAATGTATGCTAGGAAAGATCCCTCAGAGGATAACTTTTGAACACTAACACTAACTTTTGAGTAGATAATTCTCATATGCTTGATAACCTAAGGAAGGGGCTCTCCTAGAACAAAACTGATATCCAAGTGTCCTTCCATAGATGATAAGTACACAAAACTGTGTGGCATGTGCAAAAACAGGTCCCCATGGAGGATTATAATATTTAAGAGATGTTAATGCAGCGATTGGTGATGGCAGTGCATCTGACATGGAATTTCCTCCATCAAGGCTCTAAGTAGGTCAAATCAGGATGTGCCTTGGGTGGTTTAATTAAGTATGAGGTCAGGGAAAGAAAGCATTCATATTCTGCAAAGATCTCAGGCTGCTGTGCATAACTGGAATAGACCCTCATTCTGGATTAACGTAGGCATAGGTCAATGCACAGACACTGCAACTTCTTGTTTTATAGGTCTTTGAGACAAAGTGCTAGATGCATGCTTGAAACAACAAGAAGCCTTGGTAACAGAATTTCTGAACACCCTATCTAAAGAGCAGGATTTGTCCATTTTTCTCTGCCTTTAGAAAACAGACAAGAACAATCCCTTGCTAGAATGTTAAGACTTTCCTGCAATTTCTTAGTGAATGGGCTTTGGCTTTATTTTCTTACCTGGTTTCTATTACTTTATTTTAATGTGAGCAGAGATTTTTAATGTAAAATGTATTTCCACAGGACAATGGGAGTGGCTCCCTCTTAGCACTACCACGGTACTATCCTGACACAGCAGCGACAGCTTGGGAACCCTGCAGACTGACCTCTACAAGACTCAAAATAGCATCCTGAGATAGCAATTATCAAATTTCAGAATGAAACTAATTAGCAGATGTGCCTAGCGTTAACTTAAGATCAGCTCGATTATAGCAATTTCAGCAAAGTGTGGATGGACATTGCCATAATGTACTTTTATGCTCTACACTTCTGTAACCATTTATGTAGAGGAGATAATTGAAGACACCCCCCTCCCGTTTTACATTTAGTTGCATCAGACTGTATCAGAGGGATTGCCCTGGAAGAGTGCTGCTGTCAGGGTGGACAACCAGCTATGGAAACTCTGGAACATACAGTGTTGCAGTGCAGTCTATTTAGTTGCCCTACACAGAAATTGATAGCAAAGTGGTGGGAGGGGAAAAAAAGAGACTGGAAAGGCCAGGATGTAATGGTATTTTCATTGACAAACCAGAACCCATAAGAATATATTTGACCTGGCTAGTTTCCAGGTTGTGGTTCTGTCTATGAAAATGGAATGGGTAAAATCCCATTTGGTTGACTGCCAGAAGAACTTAGAAAAATGCAAGTGGATGAAGAATGCAAAATCAGGGACTGGTAATTTTGCATCAGCATTACTAAATAGCTCCGTGGTTTGGGGGCATGCCAGGGGAACTGGGACAGCTTTGGATCAAAGCCACTTCCTGCAAAGCCCTACTAACTTTGGTGCTCCAGTTATGACTGGGCCTGGGCACCAGAGGAGCCAATAGCAGAGTGGTATGGAGCCCCCAACATTGGATCTCTTTCTCAGGATCTCACAACTATTTGCAACAATGGAGGATGGGTCTGATCTATGTCCCCTGGGACACCTCCCATAGGCCACAGGATTGCACACAGTGGGTGTGGGTGCAATGTCATGAGCACGACCCAGTAGGCACCCACAACAGCTCCTCTTGCATGTTGGCCACATTGCTGGGGGTGAGTTCCAACCTTTTTTTTTAAAAAAAAAAAAAAGCTCTGGCTTAAATGCTACAGGAACCCCCAAGACATTCATGAATACAGTTCTAGCATCTGTCAAGAACCAGTTTGAGTCACTGGAGGCTAACAAATTCCCTTAGCTATCCCAGATTGGGTGGGTTTGCTTGCTTGAGGGCTGAGTAAATACTGAACTGGTGCAACTTTTATCACATGGTACAGATGATATATGAGAGGGTGGTACATTCCTTAGGGCTACCTCCTCTGGCTGCTTTCCTGCAATTGGAAGTGAGTAAACCCACCCCATACCCAGCGTACATGTGCGTGAGAGGTGCAACTTGTAAAAAATACTGTAATGAGCTATTTACAATGATGCATCGATTTCACACCAAAATTTCAACACAGACACCCTTTCCACTTAAATCAATGGGGTTGTTTTGAACCAGTGTTTAGGACTGAACTGCAAGTTGGGAAGTAAATGCTATCCAAGCCCAGTCAACCTTCAGTTCAGATTTTCCATTTCTTATTCAAGGGAGCTAGATCTGTTGCTTCCCCATTAAAACCTTTTACATGAAAAGCATAGAAATGCTCTTGAAAGATGGTTTGACCTCACTTCCACTCACCTTATTCTTCTTGCACCTCTGAGAAATGCAGCTCATTCAGTATGTTACTTCCGAGCAGTGCTGACGCTTTAGTTACAAGCACTCTGTTAATTCAAAACGAATTATTCCCAGAATGGAAAGGAGCCAAACCATTTTCTGAAATGCTTTACAGGCACATTTGCTTTCTTTCTTTGGCAGCA